>NC_045736.1:7364143-7367095 GCF_008692095.1 Etheostoma spectabile | reverse complement strand
ATACAGTATCAGTACAGCAAAGTGGTAAATAATAATCCTTATCATTGATTAAATTCAAGCCATTGTGCCACTATTTAAACTGAGTAGTACTTTGGATAAATCATTACACAGTTGCTGGCAGACGACACACCACCGGACTACATTAGTCAGAAACTGTTACGGCCTACACAAGTAAACTCCACTACACCAGAGATCCATCCTGACTTTAGTTAGTCTTTTTGAACTGAACCAAACCGGATATTAAAAGAACACCCTGAAAAATGAGCTTTAATACGGTTGATACAGAGGTTGCTGATTATTCATCAGACCAAATCAGACTACTTGGCATACCTGAGCAACTGAGCATGTAGTGACAAATTACCCCGCAAGGGGATCCCTGCAAAGAATGTGCTGAACAACTAAAAGACTGCTCAACCTCTGTTAGCCAAAACTCAACCGGCTTTTGTGCTTAAATCTGCATAAACAAGATAACTACAAGACATAAACTCCTCGCCTGCAGCCATGATCACAGCCAAGTGTTGTTACATTAATGCAATGATCAAAGCCTGGCAAAGCCTGATCCCACACTGACGGACTTGAGGCCTCAGAGAGAAGCACAGGTTTACATTGTGAGTCTCCGACAGTCCCACATCTGTTAAACCACCCAGACCACACAGCTTAATGGAAACAACCAATGACTAGTTAAACTGAGCTGCTCAATGAAAGGCTATCATTCTGCAAATCTGCAAGCTTTAGCAGATACCTCATCCACCCACCTGAAGACCTACATCTATCAGATACAATAGCATCTACTGTGGTTCTTCAAGGAGCAGTCTGTGGGTCAAGTTTTTGGTGTGAAAATAACAAGAAGGGGGAGTGAATTATTTTTTCTTTTTCAAACTGACCTTCTCTCCCTTATCTCCTCTCGCTCCTCGGGGTCCTTGCTCTCCTGGTGGGCCCTGGTGAACGGGAGACAGTGAAGTAGTCAGTAACTTCAGGTGTTATCTCATGTACATGTGAGCTGCAGAAACAGCTATGGACTCTGCTACTGTTATGTCAGATCAGATTTAATTTCCTGTCATTGCAACTGGCAATTACATGTCATACCAGTATGGTTGCTGTAAGTGTAGTATCTTTCTATCTTGAAATCACTAATACATAACACAAATTGTAAAAGCTTTAAAAGGAAAGCTTTATGAATGCAGAAATTGGTGCATACCATTGGGCCACTTGGTCCTCTTGGTCCTACAACCTGGTCAAGCAAAGGAAATATATTGAGAAAAGTTAGAAAATGTCTTAAATATTCTTTGAGGTCATGTAAATGAAGCCTATAAAGGCACTGGAGTGCACAAACGATATAGTCTTTGAACTTAGGCCCCCTTCTAACGCTTACATTTAGCAGATGTATTTGCACATGAGGTTTAGATCTCTTTGCACACAAAGGTGGAAACATTATCTTTCTCCATCAGAGCAGGCTTGTTAATTGCTAATCTCTTCGGGCAAAGCATTATAAGAAACATACAATAAACAATGCCTTCTTATTTCCTGCCATGAACTTGTGTTCCCTCAGAGGGGTAAAGCATTTCCAGGTGCTGCAGCAGCAGCAGCAGCAGGGAGTTTACTCTCTTTCTTCACTGGCCTATGGGGATCTTTATGGAGGATTGTATGGAGGCCTTATTGTGCTTGGCTGTCTTTCTGACGAGTGGGCTAACAGACCTGCCTCCTCTCTCTCTGACTCAACCTTCTTTCTTTCTTAGACTGGTGGTATTGAAGCTTTGCATTCTTCATTTATCTCATAATGGTAAGATTATACTTATATAATCTATAAACTATGGTTATAGATACATCCACACCCAGAGACAATATGCAACCAACATTGGTGAAATGTAACTAAGTCCATTAACTCAAGTATTGTACTTGGAGTAGTACAAATCTAAAGTAATTGTACTTTACCTGAGTATTTCTATTTCATGTTACTTGATCATTATGCTCAACTACATTTCAGAAGAAAATGATGTACTTTCTACTCCAGTACATTTATTTGACAGCTTTCGTTACTCGCTACTTTGCAGATTCATATTTTACACACAGAACAACAAAAGTTTGTAAAATACTTCAAATTAACTGCTACAATTCAACTTACTCACTTAAATTAATTCATAAGTTATAATCTAATAGTATAACATCTAATAGAATAACACTCACGGGTCATCTTACCGAAATAATGCTTTTACTTTTGATATTTTAAGTAGATTCTGCTATTAATTATATAAGTGAATTAAGTGACATTTATTAATGCAGGATTTTTACTTGTATTGGTGTATTTTTAAATTGCTACTTTTTAACTAAAGGATCAGTATACTTCCTCCATCTCTGGCTACTAATAAAGGGTTGTAAGTGTTTCATGTGAGCATAAAAGAGTTGTCTACCTCAGATATGTAACTCCTAAACAATTTACAAATGAAGATTTTCAAATATAAAATATGGAGAGTTGCATTTGTGTGCTGCATGGTGTCAACTTACATCGGTAATGTCTCCGGGTTCACCTTTTTGACCCTGATGTGTTGAAAAGATAAAGCATCCAAACAGCAATTAGGATAAGAACTACAAAGAAATTTTCAAACATTTTCTCAGTTATCTGTCTTTCTTTTAACACATTTGTTACACTGCTTCTAAGAAACCATGTGCAAAGCACATCCGAAATTGGGAGGAAAATGTTGAAACAAACAGCAAAATGTTGAAAATAAGAATCCCCTACAGTATCATTAAGCACAAAAATATGGCAGACAGTGTCAAGGAGGAAATAACTATTATCCATCTAGCAAAGTTCTTTCACATCAGAGTCTCATCTAAATCCATAAACTACACTCCTGCAGCACTGACATGAGTCTGGGATAGATCCTGATTTAATTGCAGGTGCTGCAGCTTCATTTGACACACACAGCATCATGATCACACAGACACAGACACAGA
>NC_045736.1:7354584-7364133 GCF_008692095.1 Etheostoma spectabile | reverse complement strand
CACACACACACACACACACACACACACACACACACACACACACACAGCATCTTAATATCCTACAGGGTCTCACCTTCGCTCCAGGTGTTCCTGTTATGTGGTCAAGCGGGTTAGAGGGAAAAACAGATCACAGTTATTACATAGACCAATCCCTGAGGGTTACACAGTATTTCCCTGATATCCAGAAAGTCTATACATGCTGATAGCCAATTGTACTTTCCTAAATTAAACTCTAATGACCACCACCAAATCATATGTTTAGCACCCAAAAAGCCCATCAGGATTGAAAAAGTGTTGGTTAAATCACCATCTTAAGAGCTTAAAGCAAAAGCAAAGCGGCTGCAAATAAAATGTAATAGTAGGAAGCAAAAGAATTACAATAGCTTATTGTTTTTAATAGACCCAAAGCATTCTAAGTAGTAGTTGTTAAGTAGCAATATTGATAAATTATGACTTTGCATATTTTTCTTTTAGGTAAAGCTGGGTATTATTGAGAATTGTTTGTTGATGCTAGTGCCAATGTGTTTACTTATACCAAAACACTTATACCAGTTGGTACCTTAATTTGAGAAAAAAATCTGAATTTGTCTAGAAAACCCTATGTTCAGTTAATGAAAGAAGTTACACTTTTCAAATGTAAAATGTCTAAATTTAAATAGCGGTTCAAGGCATTTGAATCCAAAAATGTACTAATCTGCATAATTTAGATTTTAATCAAGAACTAGTAAACAATATTATGAATCTGACAGATGTTTAGTAACAACTTTGGACACTTGACAGTGTTTGATAGTTGGACACATTTCGGTTAGTAAAAAACGTATTGAGGTTCGATAGAGAGCCTTATTTTCAGGTGGTTGATAACTTAAAATGATGCTGTACATACTTCTTAATAAGCAACTAATTCTGCTTTTAATGGAAGATCAGTGTTTTATAAAGCATTTTAATCCACAAGCATGCATTGCAAACAGTGACACTTCTGATTTTTACGAATGCTCCTCAACTGACTGTGTTTTTATTTCCAAAGTTGACCTTTTTTCTCAGGAGAAAATGGCAGTTTTAAATGTGGTGAATAGCTCCTTCACAGAGTTTGTCACAGTTTTTCTTGCCATCAGATCTGCAGAAATCCTCAGAGAGGATATAGAGTAGAACTGTGAGGCAGTGTCTGCTTGACTGAGGTATTTCCTTAATGACTCCCACATGTTTTCATGATACTCAAGGAAGGATAGAGTATTCAAACAAGATGGGGCCAAGGTGAGCCAGCTATGGAAATTTTACGTTGAGGTAGCATTTGTGCTTGAAATTTGGTCAGATGTGTCACAGTTGTAATTTGTTCCTTATCATTTGTTTGCTTTGGGGATAGAAAACTGTATTCAAATCAAAGGTTGACATATAGTACAGACTTGCTTTAGTACTAAAGTGTTTTATAGTTAATGGCCAACCTTTGATCAATACCAAATACTCCATCTATTATTTTCTCCCCAGAATAAACAATATGATTTTGTAGAGTAATTTATTTATGAAGAGGTGTGAGATAAATAAATTACGACCAATGGGTGGAGCCTGGTCAGCTGCGCAGATGGGGCAACACTCTCCAAATGGGATTTCAGGTTTGGGGCAGTCTTTTAGCTCCTCGCAGACAATTTCATCACACAGGACGGTTCCAGTGTCACACACACAGATGCGACAAGGCTCTGGTTTCCATACATCCTTGTCACTATAGCGCTGTCCATCTTGTGTACAGCTAAAAACATCCTCCTCTGTGTGTGAGGTCATAGAGAGGGTCACACAGAGGCCCAGGAAGGTGGATGGAAGGAGGAAAAAGGAGATTATGCATCAGGTATAAACGGCAGTCACTGCAATGTGTTACTCATAAACAACAACTATTGTATTTACTGTTAGTCATTCAATGTCTTTAAGATATAAAGCAAAGTAAATCAAATTTTGTTTAGGTGGTAAACACATATGCAGCGTATCAACAGGATCTCCAAAGTGTTAAACATTTTGCAAATATTAAACCAAATTAAAACAGTAACCCCAGAATTTGAGCTAGTTAGGATGGGAGATGGCAACAAAGGGACTTCTTATCATCAGAATTTCTACAAATAAAAATCTTCTGGGGTATCACAATGGCCTAGGGTGCTAAACAGCATCTACGTAGGACATCAACTAACTATTACTTTCATTAGCGATTCTTTTGCCAATTCTTTCCCTGACTAATCATTTCAAAGTGAAAAATGGCTGTAATAGTATCCCACAGCCCCCCAAAAAGATGAACTTAAGTTGCCTCTTTCATACAGCAACGGTTTAACAGTCCAAAACCTAAATATATTCATTTTACTATTATTTATGACAAAAAAAGCATTACATTGACACACGTGAGCACAAGCAAATATTTGCTGTTTTGGATTAAAAAATGACTAAAACAAATAATCAATTATCAAAATAGATGCAGGTTATTGTTTTGTTGATTGACTAATCAATGAATCAACTAATTGTTGCAGCTCTAGTCTTTGTAAACCACAACCTTCTCGGCTTAAATCCAGCTGTTGCACCTCTGTTGCATGTCACCCTCTGTCTTCCTCTCAACTACACGCTATCAAATAAAAGTTCAAATGTCCCAAAAAATCATCTTAAAAACAAAAAGAAATATTGTGCTATCATTCCATTCATCAATAACCAATACCGAGTCCAGTTATTAAATTAACATACACAAGCATGCAACCTCTCAAAAAGCCTCAGGGTGGCAGTGTAACGTCATAGAATCAGCACTGAGAAAGACCTGCGTGACCTCCAATAACTTCACAGGAGCTGCAGACTATGTGCCTAAATTCCTCCACAAGTTAAAAATATAGTTAGTTTACATTGCGGGAGACACCCTAAACAGATTTTGCATTCAGTAGCCTAACTGAAAAATGTTTGGATTTTTTTGTGTCAGACCACAACTTGTTAAAGAGAGCATAGCTGAACATGATGAAGGTGAGGCATGTTTCAATACAGGTACTGTACTTGCTCTAAATGACGCCACTCAAGAATGTTTAACAACAAACTCAGTAATTAGCCATATTCCTGTCAATTTTCCAGTCTGACAGCTTCCAAAAAAGTCAACAGAAGGTTGCTGAAAGAAACGCTCTGATTGCAGCCACTGAACCTGCACAAGGGGTAAAAGTGGTCGTCCCACCAAAAGAAAAGCCTCGGGGTGCAGGCTGCTGAGAGCGTGAGAAGGGAAGGAGCAAGTACAGTAGCTATATTTACCTTTGAGCACTGCTTAAGTCTAGGTAACCTGGCGGACCTCAGCAGCAATGAATGAGGTCTTTCTGGAACAGGACAGAGTGGGCAATTCACAAACTACTGCCTTGTATAAACATGGGGCACATTTTAAACCCCATCTGGAAGTCATAGCTGTGTCAGATGCCAATTCAAATATGCCAGAGAGAAGCAAAAAAGGTCCGCTTTTATGCTCATATCTTGCAGGTTTGACATTTAGTTTTACAGGCCTGGATGCACTGTCAAAAGACTGCACCTGTCTGTTCATTCGCTCAAATATGAAAGATTCTCCTGATATTCTGGGACAAGGGCTCCTCAGTTTACTGCAGAGTTGATAGAAAGCTAGCTTTTCGACACTGAGGATAATTTGTAAGTCTCCTCTGCCATGTGTTGGCAGCCATACTGTTTTCCAGGGGAGTAAAATGAACAATGAAAATTGTAAAGTGAACCCATGTGTACTTTGAAGACAGTGGAGTCAACTCTGTCTTTTATCGTATTTAGTAACTTTTATGCCCTTCTACCCTCATCTAATTAGCTTAATGGCCTCCTCATCTACATGGACACTCAGTCAGTGGCCACAAATATGAGAGGTAAAGAAATGTCCCCTGTCTCAATTGAACCTGCTGTGCTAAGGTCACAGTCAGAACTCTTTACCACTTTAGCGTCTCCCAGATACATTTCTTCCTCTTGTTAACACTGAGCGAAAAAAAAGGCATTATATCCAAGGGACTATATATCTGAAAAGGTAACCTGAGACTTGCAGTTGCTTTGGGAATTTTCCCCCTTTTTCTCTTTCTTCTTGGAAAATACACCTTTCTTTGCTTTAAAAGCTTGACTTTGCTTATTGTGTGAACAAAGTCGCTTATATTTTTCCAATCACCTATCCCTGACATCTTCTCTCTCTCTCTCGCTCTCTCTCTCTCTCTCTTTATCTCTCTCTCTCTCTCTCTCTCTCTCTCTATCTCTCTCTTTATCTCTCTCTTTCTCTATCTCTCTCTCTCTCTCTCTCTCTCTCTCTCTCTGCGCTGACTGTCACAGCTTATGGGTAATCCTTTACACAGAAGGAACCTGGAAATCATATGGAACATTATTTCTGGCTCCAATCTGCATGCTTTACTCTCAAAACTCTTGTGGATACTAAAATCAATAATGATGATGAATATTAATTTTAAAAAAGAACCTGCAGAAACAGTAGAAAGACTGATGGCAATATGAGGGATAATAATGGAGAGAATGTTAAATTATCACATCAAAGAACCTTTTTTATGGAATTTCCAGTTATTAGACCTTTCTGCACCAACAAGCCAGGATTCGCCTGGATGCCCTCTGACAGCAATGGAATGTGAACACTTTCACCAAAGGCTCCTGAACCTCACCACCTTTCACTTTTTTCCCATCCGCTCCTCCTCTCCCCCTCGACATTACGTGAATCTGCAGCAAAAATGAGAACCCGTCGAATGCCTCTAAAGCACCCACAGGTGTCTGGCAGCTTAACCTAAAAAAAAAGAAAGAGCTAGGGGAAGGCATTGGGCTCCCCTGTAAGGGATCATAATCGGAATCTTTATGATTTTTTCTTTCCATAAAGTAAACTTTAACAAGAATGAATAAATACTGCAACAAAAAATTAAATTTAATCAAAAATAACTCTACAGAAGCAAGAAAACAAACACGCTCTGTGCGCGTTATTTTGGAAACTCTCCATCCATGGCATCACTTTTACGCACGTCCACAACTCCGATATAGTAAGTTTTATCACACCTTTCAGGTACAGTAAGATCAACACCACAGCTATTACCAACTAGAACACTCGTCATGCCACTGAGTATTCAAATAACCATGGACTTTCTGTGCGTAAAAGGTTCGAGGGAATAACCAAATGACTCAAAGCACCAAGCCAAGCATTAAACTATTCGAAGATCAGGTGATTTGCTTAAAGATAAACCTGCTGCAGAATAACTATATGCACCTTGACATTACTTAAGCTTTTCATCATTTCAGCTCTTTGACAAAAATAAAACAGTCACTTACGGTCGTTCTCGTCTTGACATCTTACAACAGTTAATAGACAGACTTGGGTTGCTACAAGTAGCAGTACAGTCCTGGAATCCATAAAGCTGAACATGTCTAAATATTAGACATGCAGGGCCCGCGAGGGAGAAAGAAAGGTGCGAAGATATCGGATGCTTCTCTCAGGCTTAGTGTGTGTGTCCCCAATTACAAAAGGCAAACCATTCAACATTCACAGTTCCCAAAAACGGGGGAATCCAGCGGCAGGACCCGGACCTGCAGCAGAAAATCAGCACCGACCGCTTCGGGTCAGACGCTGTAGTTTTATGTCCCCGTTGCCTTCAATGAATCGTATATTCCCAAATATCAGTCCGGCCCCTTACCCCCCTGTTAGGCTGAAATCTGAGCCTCAATTCCCTCCCATTCTGTCTCCCAGGTTCCATTATATAGTCCCAGACCAATCCTTTCTCCACGTGCTGCAACAAACCACCCCAAAAAACTCTGCGCCCCCCCCCCAACTTTGGTGCCATCCACTTCCACCCCCACCTAGTTCATCGAATGCACAGCGATGTCAGAATCACTTCGGCACGCTAATTGAAGGTGCTCCTTAATTTTTGCCATATAGGTCTGTGACCTGTGTACAATAAATAGATTAGTGCAAATGCACGTATTATATTTAACAAAAAATAAAATACGGGACGCAGTCATACTTTACAAGGGTACTTCAGTAGTGGTTGTATACATCCAACGCTGATACATCTGACAGTGTGTGACAACAGAGACACATGAATTCACTATTACGATAAGCCATGCAACAGACACACAAAAAAATCCTATAATGTCAAGATGTTATGTGGGGTAGATTCAAACAGCAAAAAAAGGAAAATGAGATTATGCTATGAGACTTTGTGTTAAGGGTATACAAGGATTGTTTAAATACTGTAATGCACAAATATCGCATGGTTTGCTGCAAAACCATGCAAAAACAATCAAATATGAATGCATGTTGAGGGCATTAGTTCATGAGGTTATGACACACTTAAAGGTCCAATGAGTTATAAAAGTTAACTTACAACTGTAATAACTTTTACATATTAAAGTTTGATCATGCATTCCAGGTCAAGCTGTGAAACAGCCTCCTTTACCTGTGATCAGCCTCTCAATATGAGCCATGAGCCTAAATGAGCACGATTTATGTTCCTAGCTTATACACAATTGATTTTTACATCTGTTAGCTGCATAACACCTGTATCATTCAAGATTAGAGCCAAAAATTTGTTATCTACTAAAACAGATATTTTTTTCATTGGCTTTAAAACTGAAGAGGCACAGGTGGGGCCAGGTTCTCACCTGGTGTGGCCTCTGGGCTGTTGGATGTAATAAGATGCATTGACATATTATGCTTACCCATAGAGCGCAGCGACATTTGATCTAATGTAGTGGTGTTCTATAGCTCTGACCAGATTATCATATTTTCCTAATATGGTGAGATTGACATATGAAGGTAATTTTTAAGGGACAAGTGAATTGTCATATCCCCAGCCTGGGCTCTCATCCACTAAGTGGAAGAGCTTTTCTGTGTAACCTTCTAAGACCTTCTAAGATGCTCACTTGCTCGCACACTGATTTTCAGTCAAACAAATGATTTTAACATTGAACCTGTGTTAACTTTTTCTGTTTTTCGCTGACTGATAATGGGAGGATAGCTTTAAAAAATTACAGGCAGATTGGTTGTGAAAGGAACTCCTTTTAAATTTATGTCAAGTTCACCTGCCAATTGCATGATATAATCCAGTAACCAGATCCAGACTAGCGCTAAAAGAGGTTATATGCAACTTTATTTTGTTAACTTGTCAGTTTCACATTCATTTCAATCACTACTGTGTGCAATCTAACGGACTGCAGCTGTATACCAGCAGGATACAGTGCATAACTGCAAACATTTATTTTCAAACTTTAGTTGTAATTGGTGTGTACATTGGCCTATCACATCATAGGTCAGCTTTGGAGTGGGTTTGCATACTCACACAGAACATGATGTGCTCAGAGAGTGATAGTCTAAAGAAGGAGTTCATGAGGACATCAATACACTGAAACTGTTTGCATCCATTAAAATTCATTAAACATCAGACCATAATCACGGCAGTGCTAGGTTTGAGTAGTACTTGAGTGAATGCACTTTGTAGCTTTGCACCACAGATCATTATTGTAAAAACAAACAACTTTCTTCTAAATTTCAGATACACCCCTTCATATATTTGCTTTAATATGATAATCTCAAGGACCAATCCTGTCCACAGAGGGAACACAAGGCCAAACCAAATCAGACCTCTGGACTGAGCCGATAGTTGGTGCAGTAGTGACTTTCTTGTCCTAGCTCTAACCCTGATATAAATTACAGTGACTAACTGAGGGCTTTTGGAGATTCCATGGAGAGCCACTTGTACTCTGCAGCTACAACTTTAGTTATATATATAAATAGCAAGGGACCATTTGGTTTTATCACTGATGCAGGGTCCTCACCTGTCAGCAGTTTGTGACCTGTGGGCTTTGACCTCTGACCCCCCCAAACACTTTATTGGAAACGGAAGCAGCTGGTGCATTCTGTGTGTGCAGCATTAGTGCTATTCTCTACCACCTGGCCGTCTCAGGAGAACTACAGTTATCTGAGAATCGTACTGCATGTTAGTTTGTATGTGAGGGTAATTTATTGACTCTAGGTTCAAGTGGAGTAACGACTGATCACTGATCACTGATAACCTGTTGCAAACACCTGCTTATCTCCGGATCTTGCAGGCATACATCTGCAAGTTTCAACATAGCATAACAAGTGGTGGAATAGAACAACAATGTGACTTACTGTAATTACACCACCGGTTCAACTATACGGATCAAATGTGGTCAACAGTGAGGTTGGAGCCATATTTAATTTTGGTCTTTCACTTTTCATTCACTTAAAAATGCAAAATGTGTTTGATTTACATAATTGTCAGTGAGTGCAAACCCAAAGTTTTGTTTTTCCTGATAATCCATACTCTGCAATCTTACATGAACATGTGTAACTTGTAATTTTTTTTAATAGTTTCAGATATTTTCTGCCCAAATTGTGTATGTCTGACTATGTATAGCAAAGCTCCAAACAAAGTATAATTGTTTTCCTTGTGTGATCTATGTGGCATGGCCATAAACCCAGCACAACCCAGGGATCAAAGACTTTGGATCAGTTAACTACCAATTATCTATGCATAGGATGCAGACCCACATTTTCGTATTGCTGGTGGTAACTGGCAGAGTGGCTACATCAGCCAGTAAATTGTAGACTGAAAATGTGTCAACAGTTGTGAATCCAAAGAAACGGTGTTGCTTGACATATGCTTTTTTGTAGTTTCAGTGAATGAATTTGTGATATTGTGAGGTGCTGTGCTGTGTGTGCAATTTGATCTCTGTCGGTAAGCAGCCTACACATGTCTTTGAAGACAACCCTTTAAAGACCCTTGGAAATGACACCCTGTGTCTATGAGATGTTTTGATACTTTGTGCTTCTCATTTCATTGTCTGTGAGAGCGCACACATGGTTTGAGTATTAAGGATCACTGTCAATGACTTGAGACAAGAATTTGCTTTGTTTCTGACTTGCAAACCTCAATTATGTCTGAAAAAGAGATGGGCTACAGTGTCCTGTGGCTGGATTTTGATTACTTCTTCAAAGCTTCTCTGTGCTGAACTGACAGACGTGTCCACCTCCAACAGAGTGAGGGGTTAAGGGTGACAGTCCCCAATGCTCCAGAAAAGTTGACAGAATTAACACTGAGGTATCAAAAGTGTGCCATACAAGCACCTGAGCCCCAGAGATTAGGAATTATTTCTGCCAAAATTGAGGACAGTAAATATCACTGTTAAATTCTTTCCCAATGTGTTTTAACATGTAAGATGTTTAGCAAGGACACATTGCATACATGTAGGAAGTTTTCTTTTTATAAACATTGATCATCATTCAACAGTTTACCACTGCTAGTCAGTAAAATATTTTGTCTGTGAATATATGATGTGGTAAAAAATTACAGCTACAGGAAGTTCAGTCTGCTGTGCCTCTTACCATTTTCACCCAATACCTGTGCTTTTAAGAGGCAGGAAAATATGGGAAGAGTCTGTGAATATAGGTCTGAAGTTTGTTTAGGAATGAAGTCTGTCTGGAAAGATAATCAGTAAGTATTGGGGGAAAAAGAGAGAAAGAGAGAGAGAGAGAGAGAGAGAGAGAAAGAAAGAAAGAGCGAGAGG
>NC_045736.1:7351298-7354574 GCF_008692095.1 Etheostoma spectabile | reverse complement strand
GGGGGCAGACAGAGAAGCAAGACAAAGATGAGGGATAGAGTGAGAGGTACTGTAAGGTGGGTGGGAAAGATGGAACGCAGGAGTGAGGGAGGGGACAGCTGAAAGAGGAGGAGAGGGTGGGACACCGAGAGTGGGAAGGAGATTGATGATGAAAAGAGAGGGACAGAGAGAGAGAGTGAGCGTGAGAGAGAGAGAGAGAGGTGCACACAGCAGGGAGAGCTTTAACTGAGGCCGTGTGAGATTGCTACTGAAATAACAAAAGCCATGACGTCAGCTTGGTTGGATGTGAAAGAACGCTCTGTCATGCCACCTTTAGCCATAATAACATTACTTCCAATAGCCTGGTTTCTACAACGGGCAAGATGGGGATAGCCAATAGATTGTGAAAATAGTGGCCAAGCCAGTGTTGTTTATGGTTGCAATGGCCCTGCGCTAAGCTAGAGGCTAAAGGGGGAAAGTTGCTGATCTTTAACCCTTCTACAGTGAGTAATCCAATGGAGATTTAGTGGTGGGTAGGCTACTGCTGCTATTCATCCGCATGTATGGCAGTACAGAAAATCAGCAAACTTTGGGGAGAGGGTCAAAGTTAAAGACGAAACATGGACCCAAAAAAAAGTTAACGGCTATTTTAATAAACACAGTACCATGGATAGCATTGCTAAGTCGCTATAATGATTAACAGGTGAGCGTGTAGCCATGCCCTAAAGCATCTCCTGCTTTATTGTCAATGAAAAAGAAAAATGGGACAATAAATTACAAAATGAACATCATGCCGTATTGAAGAAGACTTGAAAGTAGAGATTGAGGTCAGAAACCCATTACAAATTCTTTTATTGACGTAATAAATCAAGAGAGAAGTAGGGTCATTTTCCTTAAGACTACTATAGAAACTGAATTCTTTTTGCAGCCATTGGAGTTGCCCCCTGCTGGAAATTAGAAAGGATGCAGGTTTAAGGCCCTTCCGCACTGACTTCAATTTTCAGGCCTGGAAGCTTCGTCCATTATTTTTACACTATGAGATACTTTGAGACACTACTCACAGTTTAGTTCTCCCATAAATTTCATTCAGTTGTCTATAATTCCAAAATATTACTCCTCAAGGCAGGGAATCATCTGCATATTTTCAGTGTTAATAAATCACGTTAAAAGAGCAGAACCAACAATGTCTCTAATTACTTTCAAACTTCCCTCACCTGTGGTACTCAGCCTAAGACCCACTCAGTCCTATGGAAGACATAACGCTGTAAAAGCAGGTCACAAACACACGGTTTCATTCACAAGTTTCAGTTTAAATTTCATTCAGAGCTAAATTGATTAGTTGAACTGTTTTGAATAAAAAATGCCCAAAAATCATTCTTTCCAGCCTCTTACATATAAACGTGAGCTGTGTTTTTTATTATACTTACTTTACTTACCTTTGGGTTTTGGACATTGGACAACCAAGACATTTAAAGACGTCACTTTGGACTCTTGAACTGCGAGATTCTGACAGAGACAGTCCATTGACCAATGACACTGATGAATAAGATATATCGGACTTTAGCAACACACACAAACACTTGTAAGTAGGAATCAAAGCATTGTTGGTTTTGGTCTTTTTTATGGGATTTGTGAACAATAAGAAAAACATCATCACACTTATCTGTACTTTAACTCATCTGACATCTGATGACCTTTTCGTTTTTTGCAATGCAAATTACATCACGTCTAAATCAGCCAGCAACCCTTAATTAGCAGCAATTATTTCTACATTCTTGCCATATGAACTTAGATGTTTATTGATGGAGCATATGACAGAGGCTGGGAACTAGCCGTCTTATGGTTTTCCAGCTTGGCTAAATAAACTGTATCCACTAAACAAACTGTGGTTTATTAATGTTGAACATGGCCATGAGATTTACAGACTTTAAAGCAAATGGGTTAATTATGTTTGTAAGCAGCTATGCTTTCAGAATGTGCTCTCAGTGTTTTTCTGTTTTGCACAGGATGTTGAAATCTTTCTGCTTTGGATATGGACATTAGCATGTAGCTGAAGATAATACTAATATAATAATAATGTTTTCCCCGAAACAAGAGTTGCCTTGAATATCATGTCTCATACAGATTTTAAAAAGTTTTCACTTTCCTTTAGTAACAAGGGCTCTTCTTCAAAAGGGAACTACTGACCCTGACAAACTAAATAATAATATGCCCTCTGAGTTGCAGTTTTTGAGTTAGAAAGACTGAGGTGTGGCAATGTTGTCCACTGGAGAGAGGAGGAGGAAGAAGTTACACTTTCATTGCTGTTTAATTTTACTATTTGTTGAATTGTGTGTGAATGCAGACATCTGTGCATGTGTGTGTATGTTTGAGTGGTCACTTCTGTGTACCTGGTGATTCAAACTGAAAGACACCCCACTGTCTGGCTTGGAGCACATCAGTCAACAACACAGCCCAATTATGTTTGCATAAGTCAATGACAGTCTCACACAAAGCCCTAACTATTTGAATTAGCAGCAGTTGACACCAAAGTGTCAGGCCAAGTTAAAAAAAAAGATCCTGGAAAGAGTAAACGTTCTTTTACCTAATTTAAGGTTGCAACCGACGCAACTGTGACAAGAAATACATTTTAAGAAGAGGAGACCTTTTTCAGATATTGACCACATGATCAGAGTAGAAGAGTTAAAAAGAAATGAGAGGGAAATAGAGTAAAGCAGTAGAATGTGGCAGCATCTGTGGAAATCTCTTCAAGGAGTCGGGGGTGGGGAGTGCTCTGATATAGTCCAAAACTCTGGAAGAGCTTGGTTTCAGTGGTTGGGCATGTGTTTTTGAGAGTCAGAGGGAGAGAGAGAGAGAGAAAGAGAGAGAGAGATGAAGAGAGAGAGAGAGAGAAGCAATGATGATGAGGGAAAAGGGTGGGGGAAATAGTGGAAACTTCATGAGCATTTGTGAATGCTGACGTACACATTATTGAACTGCTTCACATATTTTCAAAAGAAAGTATTTTTTGAAATGTTGAAGGATATCCTGTATAATAATAACCCCAAGAGGAGTGATGAACATTCTCATGAAGAAAAGCACTTGCAGTGTTAATTATGTCTTTATCTTTGTGTCTAGTAGCAAGCAAAGGCTGACAGACATTAGAAAAATACAGTTTCAACTGAAAGAGAAACATTAAGCTTTGATTAATGTATTGTGTATTCTATTCAGCACCACTTATTTGTCTTTCTCCGGGCTCTCTTTCCTCCTTTCTCTGGATGGATCTGTTTTTTCTATCAGTGTGACCAGTGTTCCCAC
>NC_045736.1:7293670-7351288 GCF_008692095.1 Etheostoma spectabile | reverse complement strand
GGCCAGCTTTGGATTCGGGAAGGTTTTTCTATCAGCAGGGCCGTCAGGTTTCCAGCTAGCTGTTTTAAATTCTTCAGACCCATCCAAAAACTGCACTAATTTTTAAAGTCTCTAAACATTGTAACCTGTCACAACACTGCTTCCACAGGCCAAAGATAGCAGACATGTTCAAGAAATTAAAAATTGTATAAATGTCTTATATGTCAATGAGAATTAGAATGATCCTGAATTGTTCATTTTGGGTGTTGCATTGAAAATTATGACAGCCACAACTAAAGAATGTATTGACCTAAAGTTCCACTGTTTTTTTCAAATTTAAAAGGAGACTACAGCTTTTGTGGGATGCTGCATTCATAAACCATTGTGGTGAATATTATTAGAGTTACTTGCTGAAAGACTACTTGACAATTTGAAGAGTCCATGAAGACCAAGGGTCTCACACGTGCGCCAAGCCCTCACATCTGCGCTCCACGGCCTCTTGAGATTTCCATCTGAGGAGCTGGCATTTAGCTGAACTGTAAACTGCTCACCACCTTTTTTATTCTGCTTGTCCTTCATCCTGGATGATTACTTTTATTTTTTTAATGCCCATTTTCAATATACACAATAAAAAACCTGAGTGGAGACAACTGAATTATTTTTTAAAAGTTGAAATATCACAAAAACTGTTTTTACACTTTTAGACCAGACACTACTACTACTATTTGGAGGAGACTGTAAAGTTCCTAAAGTTAATACTAGCCTGTCCTCACCCAGAAAACAGCTGTATAGGTCGATTGTGCAAGCAGCCAACAACCCATAGTTTTGTTTCCTTGGTGAGGCGGCGACCTCTTGTGGCTGTAGTCAATATCGCAAGAGCAAACAAGGCGCCAAATTCCGCGGAAGGACGTATGGGCTCATTTGATATTGTACTGTTTGATATTGTCTGAAGTGGTACAATGGCACTGAACTGGAGAATTGGTATAACCAACTGTTTATCCCAATGCGTGTCCTAATTTATTATGCACAATTAATTGATGGAAATGCAAGTTATTACACACTTTCTTTACTGATTATCTGGGAATTCTGTTTTAAGTTGAACTCCATTTTAGATGGAAATTTGACTTAAGATGCAAAAGTAGAGTTGGTTTAGCAAGACAAAATAATGTAAACAAATCCTGGATAAGCATTTAAACTATGAACTAACATAGTCACAGTTATAAGCACTACAAAGTTGGGTCATATTAGGTTCAATTCCAATTAGCGGTTTTTATTTATTTATAGACACTGGTCATTTGTTAGAGAACAGTCATGCAACCCACACTAATATACTGTAGTCCACCTGTGAAAATATTGTTTGCAAAGGTGATTTTCTTCTTGAAGTATTAATTTCTTTCATCCCTTGCAGTGTAACACCCTCCCTAAACTTAACCTGAAAATAAATTGCATAATCCATTAAAACTTTGTCCAATGTTGCTGAAAATGTCACCTATGCATGGTCACAGCGCCATGAACATATATGTCTAGAGGCGATTCAGTGACAACTGTGCTGTGTAATTCTCATTATAAAAGCCCAAACAAACAATCAGAGCAAAGACAGCGAGGAGGAGCGAGTGACAGAACTGCTTTGTTTTGAACTAAGGAGATCCATCTGGGACTGATTCATTTGTTCTGATTTAAAAAGATACTGGCAGCATATTTATTATCCTCATGGATGTTTATTTCCTGGGGGAACACATACTTTTCACCCTACATCTCTTGAAGTGTTGTCTTACAGCAGCTGAGATTTGATTATGAGATTTTTTAAAAGTAACATAAAAAAGAAAAACAATCACAAGTAAATCCAGCCTTCTACCGCTATTATGCATTGTTCAGATGATGTTTTTCCATGGCAGTTTAACAACAAAACTCAGGTTAACACATCACAAACATGTCCTGGTTGATATGTATCTCATAACTGATGGTTGTGACGCAGTCAAACACCAGAGGCCATATTTGTGAGGGGGTACTGTGTTGTGGGGTCTCTGTGCCCTGTACGTATGGAGCTCATTTCCTGCAGTAGATCAGTGTAGGTTAGGCACATGAATAGCCCTATTTACGGGAGCAGAGTGGTCCTGTAGATGAAACCAGCTGGTGAGAAGAATGATTTGACTTGAGTAGAAGAATGTTATGTTGTTCATTGTGCACACCAAGGATTTTTAAGGATAATGTAACACTCTGGGAGTTAATTATGTCAAGAGATTTAGTAAAAATAATAAATACAAAGCCCCTATACAGTATGCAGGATCTAAACATTTCGGACTTTGGCAATTTTCAGAAAAGACGCAGGCAGACAGCAATGCTTGCTAAACATCATACAATCAAATATGCAAAGCTGCAGATAGGGAAAAGTATAACAAAACTGAGACATCATTACTTCCTGAAATAAAAACATACATTTTCCAAGTTCTTAACCTGTGCTCCATTGTTGAGTTTTGTTATGCTGCTTGCAAAATACACAACAAAAATCTGATTACAGCTCTGTATCAAGCTGTAGTCACTATTTTGAGCTATCCGTAATTGCTTCTAACTTTAATGGTTGAGTATGCTTGAAATAAAAAAGTTGCATTCGGTCTTCAGCATGCTTTTATAGTCTCAACAAAAGAATCAAACAAAAGTGGACAGTCTTTCATTTGTGATGTTGCACTCGGCTGTACACATGAAAAGAGCTGGAAGTTGGTGCATGGCATCAAGGCGTCAGGCATTCTTCCAGCATCTTTTCATTTGTTCTGCGTCTCACAAACAAATGTCTGTGTTCTTTTGCCCATCTTAATCTTTTTCTTTTATTGGCCAGTCTCAGATATGGCTTTTTCTTTGCCACTCTGCCCTGAAGCCCAGAATCCCGCAGCCGCCTCTTCACTGTAGATGTTGACACTGGTGTTTTGCGGGTACTATTTAATGAAGATGCCAGTTGGGGACCTGTGAGGTGTCTGTTTCTCAAACTAGAGACTCTAATGTACTTATCTTCTTGCTCAGTTGTACAACGCGGTCTCCCACTTCTTTTTCTACTCTGGTTAGAGCCTATTGTGCTGTCCTCTGAAGGGAGTAGTACACACCGTACAAATCTTCAATTTCTTAGCAATGTCTCGCATGGAATAGCCTTCATTTCTAAGGACAAGAACTAGACTGTCGAGTTTCAGATGAAAGTCTCTTTTTCTGCCATTTTGACATTTAATTGACCCACAAACTGATGCTCCAGAAACTCAATCGGCTCAATGAAGGTCAGTTTTGTAGCTTCTGTAACGACCTAAACTGTTTTCAGTGTGTGAACATGATTGCACAAGTTTTCTATCATCAATTAGCCTTCTGAGCCAATGAGCAACACACTTGTACCAAGAACACTGAGTGATAGTTGCTGGAAATGGCCTCTATACACCTATTTAGATATTGCACCAAAAACCAGACATTTGCAGCTAGAATAGTCATTTACCACATTACAATGTATAGAGTGTATTCTTCAAAGTTAAGACTAGTTTTAAAGTTATCTTCATTGAAAAGTACAGTGCTTTTCCTTCAAAATAATGACATTTCAATGTGACCCCAAACTTTTGAACGGTAGTGTATATATCAAAGTGAGACCACCATTTTAACCAGAGAATTACCCATCAAATGACAGGAAGTCACAGCAACCCAAGCTTTAACTCACCACACCTACATTTGGTAATAATTACAAGGCCTTCAATCACACAAATTGGTGTCAAGTTGCAGGGAACATACAGTGTACAAGCATACACAACGATCCAGACAGTCCTACACCCTCTCTCTTCATCTGTCTCTTACACACTCAACCAGATACAATCTCACACACATGCACACACACACACACACACACACACACACACAAACACACACAGTGGTTGAACAGAGGGGCATATAAAAACCTTCTTAGCCACTGGCACACCAGCCTTTGAATGAGGCAAGTATTCTTGTATATTTTGATAATATGGTCGTGTCACAGAGCCTACAGTGGGCCGGGTAATCCACCAATCACAGTCTCCTTTTTAGTGGGGTAATAGTGGGGTTAAAGCATCCCAGAGCTTCTGATGACAGACACTTGACTGAAAACATGCCATTTACTCAAAGAGCACCTGTTTTCTATCTATGAAAACATTTCAGGGGGTGTGTATTTATTCACTGCCAGTCATTCAGTGCCCTGTTTGGGATGGTTGTGGAGAAGACTTTGTCTCATACCCATGGTGCAATCATATACATGCCAATTTTACATAAAAACTGGCAAAACAAATATTGCACAATAATTTGAGTAAAATAAGAAAAAACACTAAAATAGCAAATGCAGAATGTGGGAATCAAGGAATAGTTTGACATTTTGGGAAATGCACAATTTGTTTTTTTGCACCATGGCTCCATCTAAAGATAAGAAAAACAATCTGTCTACCAGCACCTTATGCTATGGAGTTATGTGTCCTGGTCCAATCATTTGTGGAGTCTCTGTTTGTTGCCTGGCAACCTCACAATGACAACAATGTGTGAATACGCTCTGCCAATTAGTAAGCTTTAGTGGTGCTGCTCTTTGGTTATTATTATCTTTAGACAAGCCACACTATCTGTTTCTGGGCTTTGTGCTAAGCTAAGCTAAACTAAGCTACGCTGCTGGCTGTAGCTTCATATTTATTGTAAAGAAATGAAAGTGGTATCAATCATCTTCTCATTCAACACTCGGCAAAAAAATGCATTTACCAAACTAACTACTAACCGTTCATTTAAATATAGCAAAGGAAAAGTCTAAATAAAGTTATAGGCTGCTAATGTTTCTAATTATTGCTGACATTTTATATGAATCCTCACATTTTAGTATAAATTCATTGGAAATGCTGAAAAATATGAACAATCAATAATGTTAATCAATCTGGATTTTTCAGCTGTGTTGTGGAGCTCAATAGGATTGCATAATCACAGGGCAAATACAGCTGCAGTAAATGGAATGTTCCACATATAACTGCACTGCAGTTCCCGGCCAAAAACCATGAATGACGGGGTCGACATACATCCAGGAGGAAAGAGAGGGAGAGAAAAAGGAAAGAAGTGGGAAGACAGAGAGAGGGGAATAAATACAAGATATTTTTACTCACTGTTTAAAGTGTTGTGGAACAGTGAGAAACTCTTGGCCCAATAATACCCACAACAGCTTTGAATTTGAGTAAGTTTGTCCAAACAAAAGGGACCCCCATTTCAAGAAAAGGAGGACAGTTGTCCTCTGGAAAACAAAGACACATTGTGACTGTGTGTTGGAAAGATGAACTGATTCCCGGTGCCTCAAGCTGGACTGTGTTAGAGAAAGAGAGAGGAAAAGGTAACCTTGAGTGTTGATGAAAAACAGAACAGTTGTGGGTTCTCTCTGTGCTTTTGTGGGACATCGTCAGTGTCGCTGCCTGGATTGGCTGAAATGTTTTTTTGTGATCAATAAACAAACTGTAGTTTACTCCCCAGGCACTATTTTTCTTTCAGTCTTTGTCTTTACTCGTCTTCCTATTTTTTTCCCTCCTTTCTCTTTGCTTAATGCACACTTT
Organism: Etheostoma spectabile; assembly: GCF_008692095.1. Classification (NCBI taxonomy): domain Eukaryota; kingdom Metazoa; phylum Chordata; class Actinopteri; order Perciformes; family Percidae; genus Etheostoma; species Etheostoma spectabile. The sequence continues at coordinate 7,345,742 of NC_045736.1, read as the reverse complement.
CTACACACCCACCCACACTGACGGGGCAGAAGAGCTTCAAAGGCTCTCCAAGTCTGAGCTGTCATGCCCCTTGAAAAGCTGTGAAGGATCTCTCCACCTCAGCTCATCCTGGTTTCCATCTGGAATCACTCTCTTAATAAAATCTTGCTCAAGCACTCGGCTGCTGTGCCCGTGCAGGTCTGAAGGGAAATGACAAAGAAAAGCAAAAGAAAACGGTAAAAAGTTCCTCAAAGCTCAACCAATTCAGGCTTACCCTCAAAAGTTCAAAGACCAAAGCAAACATGTTTATTATAATCCAATATCTATCTATCTTATGGATGCTCGATAGCAGGGAAATACAACCTTAAGAAAACTGAAAGGAGGTTTATCCTCATCATGCTGTGGTTGCACTTAAAGCCGAACTCTGGCCAAAATGCAACCTAGGGTCTTTTTGTGAATGTACCTGAGTCAAACTTTCGTTTAAAAACATAATTAGGACAGAAGCCTCACTTTTAAGATTGACCGTATTTTCGTTTTCGGTCAAATTAGCTTTTGAATGGAAGTGGTAGGGACACTACTATGATTGCATCAAAATCATCATTTTTAAAACATAACGAAGGCTCGACACAACATAAAACTTTGCTCAAAGTGTCACCAGGGACTCTACAGATGGAGTCTTACAATCAATTTAGTGGTGGAAATCCTTTAGACACTCGCTGGTTGTCGCACTTCTGACATTTGCAACTCTCTTGCCCCAGCTGAATCAATAAAAGCCAGCACGGTCACATTACTGCACTTCAAACCCCCCACCCACTCAAACGCATCCATGTGCACATCCACACACACCACACACACACACACACAGACACCACACACACACACACACACACACACACACACACACACACACACACACACACACACACACACACACACACACAACACACACACACACACACACACACACACACACACACACACACACACACACACACCCACACCACAGTAAAGCCCACATCACACAGGCATACACAAACATGCTTAGTCATACAGGAAGCTAGTGGCACACAGACAAAGGCACACACTTCCACTCAGGACACCAGACCGTTCCCAAATATGTACAAATTCCTCACACTCGCCTGAGATCCTCGGCTCTTTCCTCGGCTTCGTGCCCCCAGGATGCACTTTAGGGACAAAGGATATGTTAAAGCTGTCATATGTGGTCCAACAAGCAACCACCACGGCTGAGCGGTGAAGCCAAATCATTAGCCCATGACAGTAATCTGCAGTTCCTCCATAGTCACAGCTAAGAAAAGACTGAGGAAGTCATTGGATAACTTCTCTCTAGATAATTTTACTTCTTCCAAGTGGGGTTTGGTTCAAGAGACACATTCAAGAGAAGTTTGTTTTGCTGTGTGTTTCCCCGATTTATAAACCAATCAGAGTCAGTTTTTGTGGTCAGCCCTTCATCTCATCCCAGTTCCATCCAGGGTTTTTCACCTTTAACCAAATCATGTTTTTTTGGTAATATTTATTAAAATGCCCTTGTGTTTGTTATTCATTCAAATAAATTGAAGTAAACTCGCCATTTATCTTTCAATACATCCCTCCCCCTATCACAAACCCTCAGCACAAAATACAGTAAGCATCACACAGCAGAGGTAAATGGTCATAACAACATGCCATAACAGCACACTAATCTGCCTGTTTTAAAAAGTAATACTCTTGTATTTCTCTCTCTCTGCTTTATCCTTCCAGTCCTCAAGTCATGACGAGTGTACTGGTTGACTATAATCTGGCTGAAAGCAGGCCACATGGCTCTCTATCTCGTGAGGAGATCCCTCTGTGTGGCTGCTCATTCTTTTCAGCCGGCATCTAAGCCTCTCAGGAATGCAGAATTTTCAGACTCGTACTGAGTGTGCAAAGTGTTTAAAGAGTGCATGTGTGCAGAGTTAGACATTGTGCCTCAGCGTTTGTGTATGTGTGTGTGTGTGTGTGTGTGTGCCAGTGGGATTTGTTTTTGTGTGTACATGATTTCCATGAGCCATTCATTAGGATTACATACAGTGTATTGCACATTATAGTTCTTTTGTATTGAATTGGAGACTGAAAAAGCAAAGTAATATAGGCAATACTCTATACTTTACTTCTTTTAATCTGCACAGAAACAAGTGGCTGCGAGGATACAACATAGAAAGCTTTTTAGTAGCAAGAAAACAACATTGTTATTTAGACTGCTGGCCCTTCTGGACCCTCAGAGTCTTACAGAATTATGTTTCTGAGTCACACGCGATAATCTCTCAAATGGGTCCAATCGAACTCATTAACCTTGAGGCTGGTGAAATGGGTCAATTCTTGCACCACAAAACGTTTGCACAGACTTTCCCTTGTTGTCGCTTTAGGGATTTGAATATGCCTTGTAGTCTATAAATAAAATAGTACAAAGAAAATAATGAAAAACTCTTCTTTCTATTACACTTCTAATTGCAATTCAACTCTTTGATTCCATTTTCCTGTTTCCTGACCTGGCTGCCGGTGCAGCACCAAACAGCAGATAGGCAAAGTTAAAAACTTTCTAGTGAACATAGTAAACATTTCGCAGCTACATAACCAGATCAGGAGTTGGTAAAACCAAAACAAAGCTTGGATAGCTTGGATGTCGTGAGACACTGCTCTCGGGGACACCTTTCATCTGAAGGCAAATGCTGCAGGCAGCTAGAAGACCTTCACATTTACTGCTGGGAGAAGAAGTCTTTGCACATTACAGCCTTTAACTAGATCAAACTCCTCACTTGGTTATTTCTGGCCCAGTTTGAGTGGCAGGACAGGGTGGAGGTGTTCCCTCTGGCACCTTAGGTATTTTATACAAGAAAACATGGCCCCTGTAGTACACCTCCCCTTCATCTCTCCTTCCTTTCTTTCATTCCTCCTCCTCCTCAGGGTATGCAGGCTCTCTTGCTTTGAAACCCCAGAGTCTCATCAATAGCCTTTTGAGCAGGGCTGTTTGGTTATGAATGCTGGATTAAAAAAAGTTGGTGAAGCTTGTTGATGATGGCTGATTTCCAAAAGCAGTGGAAGTGTGAGCGGAAGAAAAGGGAACGAAAGATGGAATTGGAGATGGAGGAGAGTGATGGAACAAGGTAGGAATGGGATACATAAAGAGGCAAGGTGTGTGTGTGTGTGTGTGTGTGTGTGTGTGTGTGTGTGTGTGTGTTTTTGGTGTATAAAGACTGTATAGTAGTTTGTGGTTTCCTTAGGTAAGTCCAGCAGCAGCACATGGTGAGAGGTTGGACTGTGTGCTCCCTCCCTAACCCACTGACACAATGCGTCTCTGTGTGGGGGACCTGAGGAATGCTGAGAGATGGCAGGACTTTGGAAAAGAGAGGGAGAAGGAAAAGGTAGGGTAGGGGTAATAGATAGGGAGAGACATGACAATGAAGAAGAATATAATGTGCCTTTGTGGTGTTGGCCACTGCCAATATTGTTTGTGTCTTTCTACTTTTTCTTTTAAAGTAATCTTGACACTATCATATTTTATATTTTCAGGCCGCTTTTATGTGTGCAAATAAACTTTTTTGAGTTTTAGTGTCTGCAAACCAACATATCTCAAATTGCCACTTGTGGGATGAATAAAGTATTAGGAATTCAATTGCAGATGGGGATGCTGAAATTTAGGTTTACTTACTCCTAGTGTGACTGACCCGATGCAGACTGTAGGTATAAGCCAGCCTGCATTGGCTGACTATTTTTTCCCACCCTCTGTCTCTACTGTCTATTTTGCCATGGCACCGTAGCTGCATCCGAGGCTTAGGACAATTGCGATTGGTTTAAAGAAATGAAAACAAGCAGACACTTTCTGGTAGTCGAAGAAAAAGCACCTTGTGTCTGTCAGATGAAAATCATCTGATATCAAGGGTCATCTAATTACCTGATTAAATAAAGGTTATATATTATATCATTAACATGGCAACTTTTTATTGCTCATTGTTGCTCGTAGAACGACGATAAAAAACTACAACTGCGGTTCTTAATGTTGTTTCCGTCCTCGGGGCCGTAATGAGTCTATTATGATTTGGCGCACCACAATGAGGCGAGGAAGATTTTGCACAACTTACTTGTACTAGCAACACAAAGGTGATATTTATGCCTTTATCTGATATTTTTTCAAACAGTTTTGTTTGGTTTTACTATAGAAAAGACTTAAAGGATTAGGATTAAATTGTTGGTTTAACGTCTGGTTAACCCACTCCGCCTGGTTAACCCACTCCGTCTGGTTAACCCACTCCATCTGGTTAGCCCACTCTGTCTGGTTAACCCACTCCATCTGGTTAGCACATCTGCAGCCTTTCTATGGAAAAACCTGTCATGGTCATTGTACTTATTAATGTACTGTACAGTTTTGTGTTTACAAACTGAGATGACTGAATGTTTGCAAATTGAATTAAAAAAACTGTCATCGTCATGTTTTTGTGATAGCTGCCCACACTCTGCTCTTCAGTGGCATGGAAATGCAAACCTGCTCTTCCCCTGTTTGTTATCTGATGTATTCTTTGCTTTATATTTTTAAGATACCATACACTGCATTATTTGAACTGTTTAAAAATAGAGTTGTGTTGTTATGATGTAAATTACAATAAAGATGAGGGACAGATGGAGGTTGGTATAAGTTCAGGCAGGAAGCATACTCAGACATACAGAAGGCCGAAAATAAAGAGAAATGGGATAGAGACAGAAGGACAGAATGTGGTGGAGAGTATAGTGTGAGATCTTGGGAGATTAAGAAGAGGAGGACTGGAGAAGAGGAGGAGGTTGAGGAGATAACTGAAGAAAGGGAATGTTAGGGATGGATTCAGTCAAACTGGGGGTGGTGAGTGACAGGGTTAGAGATGGGAGGTATGGGCAAGGAAGAGAGGGAACAACGATCATCATTAGGGGCCAGTTGTTCAAAGGTGAACTGATCGGAGTTTGGTCATCAGATTGGATCAAATCTTGAAAATGGGTTGTTCAAAAGGGAAAGGAGGAATCTGAAATCAGATTAGATCACAAAATCCAATCCTAGTTTTAATCTGGATCAAACCTTCAGTTTGTGTTGTTCAAAACTTGTCAGTAGCATTTGGATAACTTTGATCCAAAAAACATTTTGAATACATGCCTTGACTTGTAATGGAGTATTGTTTTTAATTGTGATAATTTTACTTTTGACTGCAAGGAAATACGGGCACCAACTGCAATACATGTCAGAAGAGATATGTGGCTAGGCTAGTGGGACAAATGGATAAAAGAGCAGAGGAGGAAGACAGAGGATACAATGAAGAAATAAAGTGTTGAAGGTACAGATCACAGCGAGGACTAAAGGTGGATTAGGGTCAGCAAGGGAAAAAAGATGTAGGAGGTAACTGTAGTGTGTGATTTCTGGGTAACCTTAAGGAAGGAAGAACTTAATGTCTGAAGGAATGAATAAGGGCACTAAGCAGGTGAGGACATATGGAATGGGGGTAAGTCATGGGTGAAGGAAGGATGAGGAAAAAAGGAGGAGAAAGAGAGTTGATGGTGAAGAAAGAGAGAGAGAGAGAGAGAGAGAGAGAGAGAGAGAAATAGAGAGATTTTTATCTGAAATGTCTTTCTTCTCACATTATTATCCTTGATCCTTTGGCAATAGTGTTATTTTATATTCATGCCAAAGCAATTTGAATTTCATTGAACTGAATTGAGAGAGAGAGGTGATGGCAGATTTGTTTACAGACTCCCCCTCACTGAGAAGGCTCCAGTGGTCTAAAAGGAGACTGGGACTCAGCAGTTGGCTGACCTGCTGAGGGCAGTTTAATAGCCTTTAATGCCCTTAATGGTTTTTGATTTCTCAGATAAGGGATTTTGATCAAGTTCTGATTGTTTGGTAAGTTTAGAAAAATAACCGCCAGCCAAAAATGGGACATCTCAAATTAGGGGCAGATCAGAAAAAGGATTATAGCTAAACATAATTCATATATATATTTCAAGGGTAATTTTTTGTTTTAGAGAGGAGAATTCTTATGGGCGGGTCAAAGAAACAGGGGACTTTGACCCAGGAGGCCGTTCTTGTCCAATGTGAAACCAAAGGTCAAGTGAAATTATTGTAACTTACTGTTTTCTTCTTCCGCAACAAGCAAACCACCCCCTGAATGACCTGTACAGTTTAGAGAATATTATAGATCAAATATGTAACTGACAATAGGATGGGATTCAAAGTCCAAAGTCGCAATTACAAATCAATCTTCTACTTCAGCACCATGGACAACTCCATCAATTCACTGAACTACTGCCATTTCAGAGCCATGGTCGGGGCCACAGATTCTAATTTGCACAAACCTCAGATAAAGGACAAATGAGTCAGGCAAACAAGACTCAGATATTAAACTAAACAACAACTCTGCCCTTGCACTCTCTCTGCTACTAAAGGATGGAGAGGTGGGATGGCAGGTTAACAAGGAGCATGCATTTTGATTATTTTGGTAACAATGGTGATGACATCCCCCCTCAAATTGCCTTCTGGGTACGCTACCTGTGCAGCTTAAAAGGACAAAAAAGCCAAAGTTAGTGAGTGGCTAATGAAAAAAGCATCACGTATCAAGTAACAAAGACTAGATATATCTCTAAAGAGTTGGTGGACCCAAACCAGAGCTGTAATTTAGGTGTTAGCCAGACAAATAAAAACACCATGTCATACTCGCATGTTGCTTTATATGTGTTGCTGAGTAGGGCATTTTTTGCTAGCACATAAGTCATAAGACGGTTGTGCAGTGACTGTCTTTCTGCTCCCTACTTGTTGAATATTATTTTATGCAGCTTTATGAAATTAGAATTAATGGAAGCGTTTTCTTGTAAACACACAAAGTCATGTTTACAGTCAGTGTTTTCACAAAACGTTCCCAGTGCAAAAACTGTACGTACAAATGTTTAACGCACAGATCTGGGATTCAACTATATTTTCTGCCTATATATGATAGTTCTCTGTGAACAAATTTAACTTGGGTAGGCACAAATGATGAAGTCCCTTCTTAAAAAACATTGACACACATTTTAACTAAGTGCATGGAACACAGAACAAACTATTTAAACCGGATTCATTGAATGCAGGCTTTAAATACAACAATATTTAAAACCCTTATTTTCTAATACACTGGCCAAATGTAGTAAATAACTTTGAAATTGATGCCCTGCACACAGAGTTCACCAGCCGGCGCATTTCATCTTCCTTTTCTGTGTCGATGCAGTTCCATGTTTCTTGGCACCTTTCCCCAAACTATCAATCAATGAAATAGCGTGAAACCAGGTGGCAGAAATATGTTATTTGCTTGTACGCATAAACAATACAAGCAAAACAGGGGTCCTACTTGTATGATGTACATGTAAAAGTGATGCACAAACAAATTTCCTCTTTTTCACTGTTGTAACAACAGTAACTCAACTCATTTCAACTTTATTTATACAGTGCTTTACAAAGAAAGATTGAAACAACACACAAAACATAAATACAAATAAAAACAAACTAAACAAAAATAAATACAATTTAGCAAGACTAAACATTACAACAATTAAACAAAATGTTAAAAATCAAAAACTAGAAATCAATATAATACAATACAATAGATACCAGGGATGAAAATAATGTAAACACCAATGATTAAATCTTAGGCAAGGCAAGGCAAGGCAGCTTTATTTGTATAGCACATTTCAGCAACAGGGCAATTCAAAGTGCTTTACACAAAATCAGTTAAACAGATAAAACACAAGTACAAACAGTTAAAAATCATAAGCATTAAAAGCTATTGCATTGTGATTTCTCTACTGCTGAATGTTTTCTTCTTTTTTTAGCCTTTTTCTTGGTGGAATCGTCCCAACGCGCCAGCGTATTTGCATACAGCACAACACATGCAATTGTTTCATATTAGGGGAGTTACCTATGCTAATAAACAGTTCAAATGGGATTCATCTTTTAGCACACCTAGGTAAGAACAGGTTTGGATTGTTAACGTTTGGTGCATCTGGAGTGGAATTTTCTTCATTTTTGTTACAATTGTCTGAGACAATGAAGAAAAACTATAAGAGGAATGTAACAGAATGCTGCTGCATGAGGTCCATGGTTTCATAGTGGTTAAAAATACCAGGGTACCTCATGAAACATGTAACTTTGTCATTCACCTTCTTCCAACCTTCTGTAAAGTATGGTTCTTGTTGCCTCAAGAGTTAAGAGCTACCTTACAGTAATAGAGCTCTGCAGGTATCTTTAATCCAGTCCACCTCCAACTGAGGGGAGAAGCACTTCAGGCCATGATCAGGGCTGCTTGGGAAGGCAGGAAGCAGGTCACTGGGCCAACGGAGAGGGCTACCTGCATGGGCGGACAAAAGAGCAGTGTTTTGGATGGGCCGGAATTAACAGCTGGACATGTGGTGGTTATAACTCCTAAATAGATAAAAAGAAAACCAAACACATTTTGGCATATTTGTCTTGTGGTCTGCGTTATTCACGATATGTGTCTGTGAATATGAATCTTTAACACAGAGAGGTGTGTGTGAGGGCTGGAAATAGTGAAACATAGTGTTACATTTTGGTTTACTGAAGGGAATGATTATGCTGTGTGTGTGTATGTGAGAGTGCAATTCATAGCCTCCTAAAGCGAGACTATGTGCATCAGGGTAAATGTGTGCGTGTGTGTGTGTGTGTTGAACCAGGGAACATGCATTCATGAACAGGGCCAATATTCAGTGTACTGTACAAAATAGTGTGACATTGCAAAGCTTTAGATTTAAGGCCCCCTTGTGGAAGAAATGCACATCAACCTTTTCAGCAAAAGAGCAGCAATCCTCTAAGCTGATTATGATGCACCATTAAACAAAATGAATCAGGAAATAATCATTCTTGCCAAACAACTCAGAGGTATCCAGAATAGCAAGGCTGGCATTATCATCTGTTTTAATGAGCTTATTCCAGAATAAGGGACTTAGTCACACAAAGCGGTTTTAGGTCTAGATGGAAAGATCTGCTGTTTTTAGTTCCTTGTTTTTCTTTTAAATATAGAAGTTAATGTTTTTGATGGACATTACTCTTGTATTTAAGTGTAGCTGTGGTCAAGATATACCATCAAAAATGTCGAGAAAGGTAAAAATGCATAAGTGGATTACATGTTGTAATGACAGCAAATTCATCTACCACTGCAACACCACATTTGTTAATTTTATTTTAAATTCTGAGTCTTTTAAAAGGAAAACAATGCAACTGTCACTCTATGATTGCACTTTTTAGTGTAGAAACCCAATCACATCTGTTTAGCACCTCACTGTGCAGGTACAGTATGTTAAAGATCCTATGTGGACCCTCCTCAGTGGATTAGGTTGGTAGACCAACATGCTCTAATCGGCCAGTGGCAGAGGTCCAGCAAATAACTTCAGAAATTACTTCAATGACGGCTCTGTTCACCTGTGGTGAGTCAGATGTGGCCTTTTCCAGTAACTCACGTAAAAACACACAGACCGAAGAGATCAGAGAGAAGAGCATCCACTAATTTGAAGAAGAGGCCCCAGTTTTGACACTGGAGTTAAAAAGCAAAAGCCAGAAAGTAAGTATTAAATCCACCAAAGAATCAGTGATTTTAAGAGAGAACACAAACCACACCAAATAAGGAGTTGTTTTTATCATTAGTTACCAAATACTCAAAAGATGAGGCTGCATAAGCCAATCTATGCATAAGTAAGTACGGAAAATGTATCTATGTATGTAGTGCTTTTCTGGACACATGTAAATTGTGCTTCACAAGGACAAACACAGAAATACAATGAGGCAATGCTGAAGGCAGACATTTATACTTTGAATAAGTTTTTACAAAATAAACACAATGCAGTGTTGGCTGACTGTTGGATACTAAAACTGAACTACTCATTTACCTTTTGCAATGTTTAGCTCATGGTTTAGATAGATGTTCATGAACTGGAACAATATTTTAAAGAATCTGTCTCGTTATTTACATTGTTGGTGATGCCAGATTCATGACATTACTGAATATTTAGCAAATATGTGCTGTGTATTTTAACTGGTTTCCCACTATGTTGGGAACTTCTTTTAAGATCTATTGTAGGAATATGGATACATCTCTCAGGCTACTGATTTTACTTTTTCACTCAGATCTCCAGTCTAACATTGATGGAGAAAATGTTGAAATGTGAACTGATTCCTGGATGTGTTGGTCTTTGTGCTCACCTCACTGACTGGCAGTTGATCCACATAGCACTAGCAGACATTTTCAAGATGCTTTCCTAATAGACATGTACAATAGCCATCTCAGAAGAGGGCATGTCAGTGCTGCTGAACCCATATTCAGTTTCAGTCGGGTAATTTTCATGTGTCCTCAGAGGAAGGAGGGGTTCGGGGTAGGAATGTTTGAGTGGAGGTATGACATACTTATCCTCCCTATGTTTTGGTTCTAAACAGTGAGGGAAAGTAATAAAGCTGTTAAAGTTTGTTGGGGTGCCAGTTGGGATGATTCTACCCCCCACTCTGGAAACTTAATTCAAATGCAGATTTATTGTGGGAATAGAAAGTCAAATTCCCTCTCTGGCAGCTCTATTTACTTTGAGTGGGCCAGGTTTTTGGGATTTAAACAGTCCCTCTGTTTATAATGTTTCCACAGGTAAACTCAGCTCTGGAGCAGAGGTATTTTCTGATGCTGCACAAACTGTCGGCTGGGAGGAAATGTGAGTTCAGTACAGCAAATGTTTGATGAGAGCCTCAGTTCCAGCTAGGGAAATAAACCATCCTTGGTTTGTGCTTTCTCTCACATAACTGTAAATTTTTATGAGATTCGCTCCATTATCGTACCCTGTTTATTTTACTTTTTTAATTAACAGACAATACAATAAAGGTAATTCTGTCAAGCAAAGGCCCACAGGAAACAAAAAGCCTGCTTTCGCTGTATAACAGCATGCTGTATCTTGTGTCTGTTTGCTAAGCCTAAGGTCATTTAGTTTTATTTGTGTACTGTACTTTTTTTTTCAGACAGTATGTTATAGTGGGACTAGGAAATAATGCTACGTTAAGTTACTTACGTAGCTAGTGAGCTAGTTAGCTGGACATGCTAAGGTCCGCAGCTCATGTTGGAGCAGATAAACACACCGTTTTATTAATTCCTTAGAATTTTGCTGGTGGGTTTGTTTATGGAAAGCAAAAACAAAATTGCCATCCTTCTTGCTCTTACCACAGCCCCATGCACACTGCTTCAACATGTTCAGAAATCCAAAGCTGTCTCACGGTTGCTAAGGTGTGATTGGACAATCACCATTCGTAGCAGCAGTTTAACAGTCAATTTTACCCACTTTTTCTTTGTTTAATTCTGTCTAACACTCCTATTTAGTTGCAGTTTCTGCTCTGCTTTTGTCTCATAGACTGTTAAAGTATTGTTTTGTTCATATCCCTTCCTTCACAGATTGTGACTTTCTCTATCTGAATATTTATTATTTGATGACTTTATTTATTTGAGGTGTGGTGAAACAGGCTGCACAGGAATTTTACAGACATTACAGTTACAGTTTATCACTCTGCCACATTTGAACACTCCAACAAAGTGTGCAATAAACAGCTCTAAGTGCAGCATCATAGTGTAGCCTATACCAGTGACAAAAGTGCATCAATTACTTTTGTGGTCTGCTAAACAGCATTCATTCTCGGATTAAGTCTCAGACTGGCAGAGGGTTATTATACCAATCGTCTCTCTCTGTCCCATAGAAGTCTCCACGTCTGGACAATAACTGGATTGTTGTTTTATAATGACACATTTAACGAGAGCACATCCTAAAAAGTCTGAGAATAGAAGCACTGATTAAGAAGCTCTAGTCACGTGTGATTATTAATTCAAGGTCAGGTATCATATTAAAGCTTTCATGTTTTAGATTGGGAAGTAAACTGAATGAACAGTCTAGACACAGTGAAATTCTGACTTGTGTTTTCGAATGTTTAATCTTAATTTTTTTTAGATGTCCCTATGTCTCATGTCCAATGATTTATATAAATCTTTCTTTATGAAAAAACATTCAACCACATGCACATTTTTCTCTACAGAGAGCCTTCTATATGTTCTGCTTGTGGGATCATTTGGTCGTCAAGGTGGAGCTTTGCAGTGCTCAAGTAGGTAAAAGTCTGGACTGTGAAATATTCACCTTTCACAGACACTGGAAGCTTTTTAAGCAGCAGAGAACAGGCCTGTGTCAATACTAGGCAAGACAAGGTCCTGATTTATCCAAGGGTCTAATGCAGTTGAATTAGCTGAATTACTAGTTTCCAGGTCTATTTGGAATGCCTACTTTTCCAAGAATGACTCACAGTGAAATGAAAGAGAAGCCAGTTACTGCACAAAATTTCCTTAGGTGTTACAGGATTGAACAGGAACGACAGAGGAGGGAGGGTTGCACTCAGAGCTCAGGTATAATGAATAGTAAGGGTCTCTGTTTCTCAGGGGGGACTCTTTGTAATAACTGCAACATCAATCAGCCCAAAATATGTGAAGCAATGACTCTCTGTTTTTGTTTTCCAGCATCGAGGAGAGTGGCTTTGAAAGGCTCCCAGAGGAAATGGAGATGCAGAGATCCCAGCTTGTATGGGAGACTGTAGTGAGTGACTCTTTCTGTATAACAATACAACATTGATCCACAAATCTCTCCACACATTTGCTGAAACGATTAAATGATTTTGCTTGTGTAATTCCAAACCTTGTTTTCTTTTTTTAACCAGTTCTTGGCTTGTCAGTTCAATCATCAGCCTGCTAAAGAATAACCCCAGATTTGTTTAACTTTAAAGCACAGAAAGATTTATGAGAAATTCACTTGCGAGTAAGTGCTAGGAATCATTCAGTTTACTCTGCAGTGCTTCCTTCCAAACTATTGTCTGCTTTGTGGCCCATCTGTAGATTGTTTGAAAGTGGCATGATCAACTTCGATCGACAGCCAGTATTGATCTCTGTGCAAACCTTCACAGTCCACATCCAGCACAGTAGAAAACGTCCATTGTAGAATAATTATAGTTACAAATGCTTGCAAAGGTGTGACGTTTCAAGTAACATTTTAATAGAAAAGCACCACATCTCATAATAGTAAAGCCACTAAGTAAACATTATTGAAATGCTAAAAAAGTACATTTTAATGCAGATTAAGAAGCAAGATCACATGTTCTTCCTGTCTATTTGCCTTCCAATTATCTGAACACGTTACAGACAAGATAAATTCTGCTCATCTGTTTCAATTTTGCACCTTTCCTCATTTCCACTTTTACCCTGTTGTTTTTTGCTGTCCTCATGATGTCCCTTTGCACGTGGGATTTTGATTAAATGAAACCCATTCAATGCCCATTTTCATTGGTATTTTTCCCTGATTCTTGTGTGCTTCATCCTTTTATGACCTGCACTATTCTTTCATGAATCAAATGTTACATCCTCTACCATTTGAGACACTGTATTTGCAAGTTACATTTGTGAAATCCACAAAGTTTCAACACATTTGTCATTTAAGTTTTTTTTTTTGCTTGTCTAGTTTGTCATCCTCATTTGTAAATGATAATAAAAGTGAAGACAATATGTTGGTATATATACAGATAGTATTGAACATATAGAGTTGATGCGGTAAGGCAAACTGAATGTTCTTTGGCTTTTAAGTAATAGAAAAGTCAAAACTGAATATTGCTGAATTCTTTCATATAGTATACACAGAAAATGGTGAAATCTAATGATTTCCATCCTACATGAGAAAGGCCTTCTGTAAAGTAAAAAGCTCATTTAATGAAGATGTTTCTTACAGGACGAGGAGAAATTAAACCTTTGAATTACTGACTGCAGTGGTAATCAGTAAAGGGAAATGTCTATGTAAGCAAACTGTTAAATGGGGGTGGGGGGGGACAGCTCCTTTTCTCACATCCATCCCGTTTCAGTCTTTACATTGGTGTTTTTAATGATCTTGAAATCTTGTTTTTTATCTGCACATATGTGTTATGCTGTCTGGGCAGTATTTAGAAGCAATTACAAAGGATTACATATGGTATGTTGTTTTTAGAGAAAACTTTCACCCATTCCAGTTCAACACCTACAGCATCTTGGATCTGTTCCAAAAATTAATCAAGCGTCTTCTGAAAGAAATACCGACATGCTCTACAGCACAGCAGAAGCTTAGACAAAACAAAACACTCTTTCTCTCTCTCTTTGGAACAAAAATAAAAGATACAGCGCTTGAGAGAGGAAACAAATTCTCCTTTTATCTGTTGCCGCATAAACTGAGCACAATCCTCATGTTGATTTTGGATGAGCAGCAGAAAAATCTTTACCCCGGAGACCAAACATATCCCATGATTTAGAGAGGGGGACACAGCATACAAGGAATCAATGTACTCATAGTCTCTCCTACCAAATATTACAATATCAGTCAGTCCACACATTCCCAGTTTATGTTTTTTGTGATGCAAACAGCATAGTTTAAGACTACTAGAAGTATTTTCACAGCATTTATTTTAATCAGCCACGATACGTGCATGGCTCTGTGGATGGCAATATCAGTCCCTCTGTAGGTCGGTTATCATATCATCTTTTTAAATGTATTACCAATACTACTCTGGATAATCTACAGCACATTGTGTTCTTGTACAGTGCCATTCTTGATTGACTGTCACACATTTTACCAGTTTACTGGTACACCTAGCCAAAACTTATACAGTTTGAAGCACCCATGTTATGCTCATTTTCAGGTTCATAATTGTATTTTGAGGTTGTACCAGAATAGGTTTACATGGTTTCATTTTCAAAAAACACCATATTTTTGTTGTACTGCACATTGCTGCTGATAATGTTTTCACCCGGTGTGTTTAGGTCTCTGTTTTAGCTACAGAGTGAGACATCCTACTTCTAAACTATCTTTGCACATGCGCAGTAGGTAAGATCACATCATCTGGATCGTGGTGGCAGGTGTCGCCATGGTCCCGCTCCACGTTCTGCGATGCCCTGTTCATCTTGCTACACTCTGCGGTCACAGCTACATCCTGCTGTGCCTTGTAGTGCCCACAGTGACCCGCTATGCCATGAACTATTACAAAGACTGCTACAAACTACTATTTTTCTATTTTTTGTTATTTCCACTCTTATTCTAACCCCACCGGCCCGTCAGACACCGCCTACCAAGAGCCTGGGTCTGTCCGGGTTTCTGCCTAAAGGAAGTTTTCCTCGCCATGTTGCACTGTTGCTTGCTCTGGGAAACTACTAGTTGGGACCTACTCTATCTGTAAAGTGTCTCTGATCAACTCCTTGGTATGAATTGATACTATAAATAAAATTGAATTGAATTGAATTGAAAATTGAATCAGCAAGCTAACTGTTTCTCCAACTTTGGGCAGTACAAGGCAGGATTACCTGGGAGACTTCTTCTAAATGAGGGACCCTTGTGGAATGCCTGCAGAACAGGGACATGTGAGTAGTTCTTTTGTAGATTATGGTGAACTAGTGTAGCAGTGTTTTGCCTTTGAGAATGAGCTAGCATGCTAGAGCTAGCATGTGCCACGGTTAGCCACCTCATCTCGGCTAGTGACATAGAAAGCCGTGCTGATTTCGAACAGCCCCCCCGGAGACTGAAGGCAGAGGACATTCGGAAACCCGTATCTCACTCAAATGAAATGCATTCCCCATGCTGTATGTCACCAACCTCTCATCTTTTGATAGAGGCTTCATAACCACCTCACCAAATACTAAGCATAAGTTACTGCAGTAACAAATTCAATATGCTGTAAAAGTACTTCTTGAAATTCATCAGCCAAAACAATTCAAAACTCAACAAGGTCACCAAATCAAGAAGATTTGTCTGCTTTCATTTTATGATGTATCAGCAAATTTCGCACTCTGGGAAAACTCATAGGGTAGCTCGATAAAGTCTGGTGGACTCAAAGTAAACTCAGCCCTGTACACATTTCTCCTGCCTCCTTTTGAGTGGCTTGGGAGAATTAAGCACAATAAACAGAACCCCCCCTTAAAAGTCCACAACAAAAGCAAATAGACCCAGCCTGTCTATAGATTTATTAGCAGTCAGCTGGTTCCCATTAGAAAGGCTTTGTGAACTGCTATTTCTTCTCAAGAATCTCAAACAAACTGACCCTCGGCTCTGTTTGTCTCCCACTAACCTCTATCTGCATCTATCGTGCTTCTCCAAGCAACATCCCTAGATTCCGCCAGCCCTCCCACAAACAGGGGTCAGCTTTGGTGACCTCTTTGACCACTGGTATCGTTACAAAGCCACCAAGGTGTAAGTGTTGAATGATTTGTTATAGAATCTGTTTATTTTGTTGTCCTAATGCATCAGAACAATGCCTCTCTGTATTCTTTTGTTTCTTTTTTAAAGTAAGTTCAAGCTACCCTCAAATATACTTTTTTTAGGTGAATTGAATCCTCTGTCCTTAAAAGGATTAGTTTGTCATTTTGGGAAAAACTTTAATTTTTCTTCCTTGCCAATAGTTAGATGAGACGACCAACACCATTCTCATGTCTGTAGGGTAGATGTGAAGCTAAAGCCAGCAGTGGTCAGCTTATCTTAGCTTAGCATAAAGACTAGAAACAGGGTTAAACAACGGGAAACAGCTAGCTTGGCTTAGTCCAAAGATAAAAAAAATCCACCAACCAGTACCTCTAAAGCTCACTGATTAACACATTAAAATCTGTTTTAACAGTACGAATACCAAAGTGTAACAACACGTGGTTTTAAAGGGGGTAAAGTGTAACCTAGTTTCCAGGCAGCATCATGATGATGACAAGATCCAGGATTTACTGATGAATTAGTCCTTTAATAACCATTTTTACAAGTTTTGTAGTATCCACAGGTTGTCTGGCAAGTTAGTTAATTAGAGCAACAATGTTAACATAATGATGTTAAGCGGGTAAAATATTTTCTATATTCATCATAGTTTAGTGCGTTTTAATGCTAACATTTGCTATTAGCACAAATTAGCTAATTGGGGGAATGTCAATAGTTATCTCTGCCAAGGAGGTCATGTTTTCATTCTTTTCCTTTTTTTGTTTGTTTCTCAGCAGGATTATGGCCTCATTTTTATGAAACTTGATGAAATGGTGTAGCATGTGCCTACTAAGAACCCATTTAATTTAGGAGCAGATCTGAATGACAGGGAATCAGACATGCACTTTTCACTCTCATTAACATTGCGGGATAGTGGCCTTGGCTGATGTCTGCGCTCTCCAAGGGCCTTTCTTGTTTTTCAAGCATTTGGTCATTAAACAAACGTAGTGGACGAATTAGAATTAGAACTGAGGATGACAACAAATTAAAAGTCTGGATGACCACTAAAGTTATTAAAAAAACATCCTGAGAGTGAAATTTCCTGACAATCCATCCAACAGTTGTTTAGACATTTCACTCAAAACAACAAATGCCAACCTCATGGTGGGGCTATAGGAAAAGTTAAAGGTGCATTAGGATTCATCATCCGGGGAACACGAATGTCTATACAAAAGCTCAGGGCATAGTTGTTAAGATATTTCAATCTAGACCAAAGAGGCTAATAAAAAACACATTTAAGCATTTAATATCCATAGTAAAAGTTTAGCTACTGAGGGGTTAAGGTGTCATTTGTGAGATTATGTATATACTCTGCATTCAGGTTCAAATCTAATGGGAGTTTCTTATTGAGGAATGTGCTGAGATTGACATATGAGTTGAAAACATAGTCTTTCCTTTTTTTCATCAAATGAAGTTGGCCAGGCCTGCAGCACTGAGCATCTTTTGTTAAGCCCTGGCACTTGGTTCTTATTCATGCTCTTAGATGGCCCCCTTTGGATCAAAGACTAGTCCTGCCCCTCTTACTTCCTGTGATCAACAAAGGAGAGATGGACAGAAAGGGACAGGTAGAAAGAAAGAGAAATAGTTCTGTACACATCTGTCCATCAAGAGAACAACTAAAGACAACATAATATGAAGGCTAGTTATCGTGAGTTTTTGGGGGTATGCAGTGGTGGTGGTCGTGGAGGGGGGCTCAAAGACCTGACCAAACCAACATGAAGACCAACCAACAAAGGTACCATTCATGTCCTTTTCTCAGTAACTGAAAACCTTTCCCCCCTGATGCTGAAAACAGAGCAAGGGGCAAATCTGCAAAGACAACAGACAGGGAGAGGTCCCCGCTGTGGATTAGGATCTGCTCACTGTGAGCCACATTCAGATCTCCACGCAGGCAAAAGGAACCAGGCATCAGCATCACAAAGTGCAGAGCAGAGAGGAAATGAAAGGCCCGATCTTTTTCCTCCGTGGAAAGGGGATCATATGTCCTTGAAGGCCAGGGGGACCTGGTCTGGTTCCTGGTTCTGCTCAGACTGCAGACTCCTGCAGACTGCTCCTTGTGATGTTGCTGCTTGGTATAAGTGAATAACCGCTTAACTTCATCCACCTTTAAATATAGTGTATGTACTGTATGATTTGAATTCCTTTATTTGGAAAAAATAAGGTATACGAATAAACCAATGAAAAAGGTCTAAGAACTAATGAGACACTCACTTCTTAATGAATGAATAGCTAACAATTCTTTCCTGACTACTGGTTATTTATCACCTGTAAGCAAATACTATTTTGTTAATGGGTTAATAATGCAACGTAATGTAGTTCTGAGCAAATATAAGTGTTTAATGTAATTGTCAACTATGACTCCTCCTGTGAACACCTGTACTGGAAGTGAAATCCTACAGGATGAAAGATGACAATATAGTAACTAATGAATAACAATATTGTAAAAACACTTCTGTAATAACATGAAATGTGTCTTTATAGGAGGAGACATGATTGCTGACAACTACTGGACATAAATAAACACATATCTTCATAGCTGCATACAACTAAAGTTATAAACTTGTTTTATTGATTGCAGCCCAGGACTGGGAAATGCGGGTGGACATAAATCAGAGGCTCACTTTCCCACCTGAAATTGCAGTGACCGACCTGGGCCCAGACCTGGTCCTTTGGTCCAAATCCTGTCTATGTGTCTTTACAGTGAAGCTGACAGTCCCGTGGGAGAAAGCCATCGATGAGGCATTTGAAAGGAAAAAGTTGCAATATGCAAACTTAGCTGGAAGGTAAACGTGTGTCCAGTGGAAGTGGGCTGCAGGGGCTTTGTAGCTAGCTAGTTCCACCACAAGGCTACTTAAGGAGGTTGGAATCAGAGGACAGGCTCAGCGGAAGACCATCAAAGACCTTGCATCTGCTGCTGAAAGAAGCAGTCATTGGCTGTGGCTGAAGCGGAAGGAGATTGTATAGGCTGCCAAGTGACCTCATGGAGCCTCCACCCAACTCTGATCAGCCTGCGGTGGGCCAGCCTCGGGTGAGGGTGTATTGTGATAAAAGGCCAAAACACGCAATGAGGCCAGGGTGCACAATTGATGATGTGTTGTATAGAAGGCACAGGTGGTCTTCCCCCAATCCATCCTCTCCCAAGAGGACATCTACAACAACAGTGCTTGTGCTGCATGTCAAGGGATTCTAACATCTAGTCCTAGAAGCACATTATTACAGTAAATTCTTCTACACTGTTATAAATACTAAAATGGGGCACTTAAAGTAAAGTGTCTATCATATAATGTATCAAGCATTACATGATAGACTAATACTCATATTAAAATTAACAGTCTAAGCCAGTATCTAATCATTAGTTCCTAGATATCTATGAATGAGCACCAATTTGAACACGTATTCAGATCTTTTACTAGTAAAAGTATTCTATTCCCACTAAACGTCCTGCATTTAAAATGTAACAAGTAAATGTATGTATTATCAAGAAAATGTACTTAAAGTATTAAAGTAAAAGTAAAAATACTCAATGCAGAAAAAAACTCACATTTGAGAAGCTGGGAACATGATAGAAATGTTACATGAAAAATTCATGAAAATCATCAAAACATTCAAATGAGTTAGTTTGCAGTTGATGGGAGGGGCTATAAAAAGTTTCAATAACCGCAATAATTGGCAGAAGTCCTTTACTATTATAATATTTCTCTAGATCCGTTGGTTTAATGAAACATGTTTTGGTTAAGGTTACACAGGTTAAACCAAACCGTAATATACATTCAATACCACAACCACACATGTAATCAAGCAGCATTAAGCATTATTTTTTGTTTAACGCTAATGGGTTAGTTCGGATTCAACACAGTTTCACAATAACACTAACTAACTAACTTATCAAGGCAACAGTAGACCAGCTCTTGTGTTCTGGGAGGAAACATTTCAGTTTTTGTCAATGGAGTCTTTTTGGCTTTGAAGAGGAGAATAGATAACCAACCTACCTGAGATAACGGCTTCAGTTCCTTGTCAGAAAAGACTGTCTGAAGACAAGGTGAAGCGAGAAAAACTATTCTGAATATAGTGTACACTAAATGAGATACTTTACTGATATTAAACCAGCTCTGTGTCTCGGCACTGTGTGTGCAGGTGACGTCATAGTGGCCGTGTGTCACAGGTATGAAAATGCTTGATTTGAGCTATCCTTTTTTATGAAGAAAGATGGACACCAGCAACAACAAGGTATACACCAAATCTAGTCAGCGTACTGATTGCGGGATGTTTGAAATGAACATCTTTTTTATCAAAGCACACTCTCTCTTCATCTTATGAATGACATGCTGAAAGCCTGTTTAAGTTGGAACCGGTTCTGGTTTTGAGAAGATGTGAAGACGTAGATGAAAGGATGATCAAAAGGTTGAATCAGCTTTGGGTGGCCCCCGAGCTTCTGATTGCCCTATATTGTGTTTTGGCATAACTTTATTTTGTTTGAGGGTCTGAGTCTGCTGAGGGCGTTAGTGTGAGTCGGGACATCCTGTTTCGTGAGGGGAAGATGTTTCTCTCTTTCCTTGTCTGTCCCAGGGTGCTGCCTACAGCGCTGGAAAAACTTGAAGGCCATGACTGTATGTTTGTGTTTTTTGTGTGTGCTGTAATTGGATGTGAGATCAAAGCACCCAGCACAGAGGAACTAATTAGATCCGTACTGTATATTTTAGAGTTGCTGTCAGTGTGTGATATCTTGGGGTTACAAAGCTGATTAGACAATTTATTTTAACTTATCCAACAACTTTTACAATTGTTGTGAAACTGGGATACACAACCTGTAAAAACCAAAAGTCCAGTATTGATCATAATAGCCACTTGTTAAAAATGGCAAATAATACAGAGTCTGCCCAACACAAGAGTAAAACAGATTGTATTATCTTGACATAAAGGAGACATGGTAGTTTTACAAGCATAAAAAAAACTATTTTGATTTTCCTAACAAAAAAACACACTCCTGAGCTCTGTCTACAGCACAGTGATGTGACCCTTGCACCAGTGCTTTGTAGTCTGTTGCAGCGTTGAACTGTATTGAACCTCCTCTAAAACCCTCTGCTGTGTCTCTCTCCTCTGTCCCGATATTTTCTGTGCAGAGTTTGCAATTCTCTAAAAGGTATCCTCAAGCATCCTCTTACATTCACTTTTAGACTTGAATTCAATTCGATTCAATTTTATTTATAGTACCAATTCATAACAAGAGTTATCTTGAGACACTTTACAGATAAAGTAGGTCTAGACCACACTCTATAATTTACATGGACCCAACAATTCTAGTATTTCCCTCCAGAGCAAGCAACAGTGCAACAGTGGCAAGGAAAAACTCCCTTTTTGGAAGAAACAGGGTACCGCAGGGCGTAGCAGGATGTAACAGGGCATCGCAGGACATGTAGCAGGACCACGGCAACTGCTACAACTATGATTATGGAGCCTCCTGATCCAAGGAAACGTGCTGGGTGGAAAAAGAACTTAATGGCTCATAAGGACTTTAAAGAGCAGGTTGGGGAAAAGGAATGTAGTAATTTGAGTTAATAGTGGTGAGGGTGTAAGTGCAGCTGGGCTGGGTCTCAGGAATTACCTGAGGAATGACCGAACGAGTCATGTGCTGAAAGAGGTTACAGTGTGTCAGAGCAACAGTCCATCTTTTAGTGTTTATAGGGGAAAACACCGACTGAATAGCTTGGGTGGAGAAAGTTTTTACAGGTTGATCTAACATAATGAAAGTGAAAATGTCAGCTTTGTCTCCCTGAAATATAAATATACAGTATATCACATCACTTCCCTCCTGCAGCAGCTGCCATCCTTGTGTGATTGCTACTACACACATGGCCTGAACTTCTGACCTGTCGACAGTCAGGGGAGGGAGTTGCCATGAAAAGAGATGGATACTTATATCAGCTGTTAATAATACACTGGCAGAAGACCAAATGCTTACTTGTAATTATTGTCTGACCTTAAGGGAGGTATTTCCACCAGGACAAAGAAGTGAATGGGCAGTCCGTCCACTCATCTGGGATTGTGTCACCTTGCTACCATAGATTGGAGATGAGATAAGTACTCAGATAGCATTTGTGTGGGATTATTTTACATTATTTACAGTGTTACAATCTGTGAAGTCATTACAGGCAAGTACGTTGCAATACATCACAAGGGGACTTTGATGAGGCTACAAGTGTGTTCAGGTCTCTGTTTAGTGCAATTAGGACAGACACATTAAAAGAGAGAGAGGAGGTAGCGGGTGGTAACCGGAGGGTGAAGAAACGAGAGGGAGAGAGACTTGTCAGGGGGAGCAGAGCAGAGTTTCAGCCAGCGCTAAGCTCTCATTCACGGGCGGTTGGATGTGAACACTGGGCGCTCTGTGTCTATGGAGGTGATGTCTACTGAGAGATGCTATCTTTACCTCTTTGATGCAATGGCCTCATAGACAGCACACAGTGGGCCAGAGCCACAGGTCTCCGTACTGAGCCTCACTGCTGAGCCACAGCTACTGCCAGGAAGAGTGCACCACCTACAGGTGCTGACAGAGAGTGGGGTAAAGACAAGTTTTTGCCAGTAATCTGACAAGTTTTTAAAAGCAGTTGGTGGTATAATAAAGCTCCATGCCTGGGGCGTCTTAAAGTTGTTTTGTTAATAAATGGATAGTCTTAACCTCTAAAAATTATTTTAACAAAATGAGGAAAATGTCTTTCTTTGTTATTTCTACAGTACACCTTTATTCTATATATTTGTAAAATGTGTTTCTTCCTGACTTCCCTAACCTGTCTGCGGCTCTCAATCCCAAGCCCACTGTTCATACTAAATCGTTAAAAATGGGTCACAAATATATTGTTTAATTTTTTTTTTTCCACGGCTTAGTTATTTCCTAAAACAGTTGGGTACTGTAGTATTGAGCAAATGTTATTGTATCAGGAGTAAATAATGCATTTGCTTGTGACTATTTTTCAGCTGCACATTAATGTGCATTTGGTGCTCTAGTGAGTATAAACAACAGCAGGAAGCTGTGTAATACAAACTGCAATGTTCATAGTAATGAACATGTCACCCAGAGCAACAGTGTGGCTCATAAATGCGTTTTTAAAAACAATGGACGTCTATGACACAGAAGAATAAGCTATGTCAGGTTTTGGATACACAGACAAAGTCAATTCATTGTTGGTTTTGGTGACAGTAAGAAAACTATGGACAAGCATAAGACCATTATCCATTAATGATTAAAAACATGTGCCACTTGTAGAATATAAGACAACAAAATGTGCAGATAACATGCAAGACAATAGCTCAAAAGAAGTGGTAGGATATTTGATAGAGAGAAAAAGTCATTAAGTTTCCATAAAAATTAACATATATCAGTTAGCAAGGAGCCAGAAGCACTGGCTGTACAGTTTTAAATTTCAGCTTTTTTCTTTTTTTCTTTTTTTCTTTAAAGAAGGGAGCCTCAATGCAGCAGCTTTAGTAAGTTTGGATGCATGGCTGCTAGAGCTATTTTGGCGCACGTTAACGCCCCTCTCATGACGAGACATTCTGGAAGGCAGGAGGGGAAGATCAGAAGAGAGATGGGCGCAGAATGGAACTTTTTTTTTTAAATGAATAGATGCCAGGTGTCGTAAAAAGAAAAAAACATATAGGAAGGCACACACATCCACAATACATTGCAAATACTCCTTCAGTCACTTGCTACATTCCATGTTCAGAGGATTTTGCAAGGAAGGAAACCCCACATTAGTGAAAGAATTTCTCTTCACCTCCTTTTTTCACCTGTCACCTATATTTTTCTTTTCCCACCCTCTCACCCTTTACAGTCCATGTTTCTCCTTTCTCCCCTTGCCCAATCATCTCTCACTCTCATTGCTTTTATCTGTTTAACTCCTCCCGCTCTGACCATTTTCTTTCATGCCAGATATGTTGAGTGAGCCCTTAATGATTTTAAAGCATTGTACAATCTTTCAGGAAAAACTATTTTGCAATGATTGCATGGTGTAAAAGCCTATATATGAGAAAGTGCTTCATTAGCAAAAGAGAATGTCATAAGACATAAGTTTGTGGTCAGTGGACTCAGTGTAGATGATAATATTTTACTGTCAATACCAGTTCTTGGAAAGCCTCTGCCAGAGAAAGTACAACCCACAAACACTTAGCAACTCTGTCCTCTTTTACACACACATACACAAATCATAAATTATGACCAATGCATTTTCTGCTCCAAGTATCTGCCACAAAGCTTGAACCGTCACTGAGTCAGAGTGGTGGTCAGTGCAGTGGTAAAAGAAAAAGCCAAATGAAGCTACCTGTTATTTAATCTGTGCTACCAGCTGAGCGGCTGGCAGGCAGCTGACCTGTTTCCGTTGGGGGGCCATGCCGCCTGTGAGCAATTAGCATTCTTTTCACTGAGAGTCATTTTTCGGCCAACTTGTTAATATGATAAAAGAAAATACTTCAGCCTCGAAGGCACTTGACAATTACAGTGTGGCCAAAGGCTTTACACTTTTTAAGCACAGCACTGTTACTTTTTCCTCTGAATTTGAGCTTGAATTATTGCATACTTTTATATTGGACAGCCACAACATTATATGGGTCACTAAACTGAGAGAAAGTAGGTGGAAAATAAAGAGAGGTGGGGATTGTTCTGAGTGGGAGAAACTGGTCTGGTAATATAGCTCCAATTTGTCTTTGAAAAGTGCAATGTGCAGTGAAGGGACACACCCCGACTAAATGAGCCCTGACAGGCTCTCAAAGACGCCAGACCAAAGCAAAGGACAAGGGAAAAAGACTTTAGTGAAATAGAAAACAAACCTCAAGAGATTGTTCACACAGAGCAGTTTAAAGATTTATATATAGGTGTGTGCTGTCTTTGTTTTTGGGGTCTATAGCAAGCAAGGGAAACGTTTTGTATAAATCTTTGGTATTATTAAGAAAAGGGCATCAAATATAATCTTTTGTTTTGTTTAATCATGCATGCAGAAGGGCCACATGACCAGCTATCACATGACAGTTCTGCTGTATTTTGGAAAATCTTGCAAAGAGTTGATAGCCTTTCCATCTGCACAGTGGGAATCATTGAGCAATTCCACACATTTTACAGCTTCTGCTATGAATATGCTCTGACTATTAACGTTGATTTATCAGTCATTTGCTATATAAATAAACATCTTTTCCACTATCATCTCTGATGACCAGACTTTACCGTTAACTTTCCCACACAGAATCTGAAACAAACAGTAGGTAGCTGAACCGCTGCCCAGGTGAGGGGATTACTGTCTAACTCCATCCTTCAAAAGGCACTGCCACCTCCCCTTTGCTTCATCTCACTCTCTTAGCCTGCATTCCCACCTCTAATGTCTTTCTGTCTGTCTCTCTGCTGTCTGTGTGAAGTCTTGCCAGTTTATTGGATTTACAAGTCTGTGAATGTCACTCTGTCATGCATTTGCTTTAGCTGCCCAATGGCACACCCTGTAGTGTGTGTGTGTGAGTACTTGCATGCACATATTCCACATATCTTGTTGTAATTCACTAAATCCCTCCACCCTAATCATCAGACAAAGTAGGAGGGCATTTCTGGTGTCCCGCAGTTACACTCCTCCAGGTCATCTGGTCACTCTCTCTTTCTGCATCCCTCTTCCAGCTGCAGGGTTGTGTCTCTATCTCTCACCATGTCTTTCCTATCAATGTTTCTCAGGTTAAATCTGTCTCACCCAACTTTCATTCCAGCTTCTCTGGCAGTAGTAAGATACTGCATTCCACTTTCAGTTTGTAAACCTGAAGGGAGAAAACTACTGACTCAGCATGGAAATACCTCTTAACAGACAGTGACAACATACAGGAAACTACGGTAAACAATATTATGTGGTACAAAACATACATTCAGTTCTTTATAAATTTCTGAGAATATAGTTCCCAGTAAGTATGTGGTTAGAATATGGCTTTGCCTCATGTGACCTTGTTATTTGTACACTCTGTGACTATACAAATCACAACATGTAAATAGGAACATGTTGGTGTTATTTTTTCACTTACTGGGAGCAGTAGCTAGTTGGAACCAGTGTCCTGCAGGATCTTTAGGCTAAGCTAATGCTGGGGGCGTCAGACAGAGTTACAGCACGCACAGAGATGAGAAGGTTATGTATCAACTTGTCTAACTCCGGGGGTTACGGTGAATGAGCTAAAATCCCAATGAGTCAATGTGTTACTTTAAATGGCTGCTTGAACACTAGAAAGGGCAGGAGAAATTCGTAACCCTTAATAGATTATTGCTAGCAATACCTCTGTGCACACCTTTTACTTGTAACAGAGTTTATTTTGAATTGCAGTATATCTTCTTTTACCTAAGTAAGTATATTACTCTGATCTGCCGATACTGATGCATATTTCTAATGATGCTTTAGAAGGTTTCTTAAAGTTTGTCACTACGTCTTTTATTAGTACACTAATACAAAACACTGCTGTGTTTTTTCAACAAAGTAGGTACTACACTTAGCCACTTAACTCCTACAACTTGAAAAGATCCCAGACATCAGTTCCCTTGATGATGGAGCATCAGTGAAGCAGAAATCCAGTGACTGTGAAAAAAAATGTTTTCCTTGTAATTTATATACCTAGCAAATAAAGTTAATCTGATTTTGAAGAGATAATCATCAGCCATCCTCATGTGAACTTATATTCAAGTATCTTCACTCATCACATACGTTGCCTGCTGCCTGTGAGCAATAATGTGTTAAGATGTAATGTCTATGTTGTTGCTGCTTGCCATTGATGTTCAAGTCTTTTCATCAGAGCTGTATATTATCCATGCTTTTCTTTCTGTCTCTGTACCATGTCCCAACATGCCTAGGAAGAATGCTGTCTCTTTCAACTCCTCTATACTATATGCTTAACCATTTAATATGTGATTACATGCTGTGCAGGGTGTCATAGCCCGGGGCCAAATTTGCTCAAATTTTCTAAAAAGTGTGAATGCCACATCCTTTGATAAGGCCAAAGGCTGAGAAAGTCAAAGTTAGTTAGGCATAGTACATTTGTTCGTATATCAGCAGTGGTGGCTTTTACACACAATCCTGAACTTCCTTTGTTCATAGTGCTGTATTTGATTCAAATTATCCCATTTCGTTTTGTATGTATCTTATTTTATCTATGTTTATCTTTAATATGACTATTTTTATCTACTAATACCCTTCCTCGATCTTTAATCTCTAATACTCTTTTTAATGTGTAGGTGATTTGTGATTTGTTTAAACTGTATGTGATCAGTTGTTTCTGCTAACCAAACCAGCCATTAGTTATGCCAGATATTTTGGGTTAATCTTGTATTTCATCCTATCATTATTTTTTGCATATTGTATGTATGTATATTGTATCCTATTTCACTTTTATTTATATTCTGTGTTGTGATATGTTCCTGCTGTGACACTATAATTTCCCATTTTGTTGGGATCAGTATTTATCTATCTATCTATCTATCCATCTATCTATCTATCTATCTATCTATCTATCTATCTATCTATCTATCTATCTATCTATCTATCTATCTATCTATCTATCTATCTATCTATCTAACTTAATGTATTGTTGGTAGTAAAAAAAATTCAAATAATTAGCTGTGTGCTAGCTATATTATGAGATGTGATTGGGATTTTGAATGCTAGCAAAAAGTATGAGGGACCCCTTGATTGTTTGAAAATAATATGCCTTCTTTTAAAGTTATGTTAAAAATGCAATAAACCTGGCCCCAAAGGGGCAGCAGAAAAAAGTGGTGAACACACAACACAGACATGACGGTAAGCTTGTCAGAAAACATTAGCTTTTTTACACATCGAGGAGATACGAAGCAGAATTATTTGGAGTCACGTTTCTGTAGGGCCATCTGACCAGTGTAGCTAGCTTGCATATCTACTCTCCTTTTAGCTCTGTTTTGGTCCACACTGTCACTGCCCGATGTGAGTCAAGTGCAGATTTGAGTTGCACATGTGTCACTTTGCGACAAGTAGCCTACAAGATGCTAACGAGAAACTTCTGTAATGTCAATATAGCAAAAATGGACCTACTTAATGAAGTTTGTTCACTTTAGCAATCAATCCTAGATAGCTAAAACGTTTTATTTCCATCTTTTGTTATTGTTTCGAATGAGAAAAGTTAATTATTTCATGGATTTCACAAATTTCTGTATGACACATTATCCTGTAAACCGTTTAAATCTAAGCATGCGCAACTCAAATCTGCACTTGACTCACATCGGGTAGTGACACCCACCCTCGCCTGATCTAGCTATTATTTCTGGTTCTTTTAGCTAGAGCTTTTATGCTAAATAATCAGCTGTCCAAAAATGATGCTATGAAGAAGAGAATGAACCAAAACATAAAACCATCACAATGAGCTGAAAGATACTACAAATATTGATTGTAACCGTGTTTAGCATGTAACAGAATAAATCTAGTAGGCCTAAATCTAAATTGTGTCAAACATTTCAAAATACATTCAAAAAGGTTGTTAAATAGTTATGCTGATATGTTTATGGCAGGGTAGTCTGGCGAATGTACATTGCTGGTAAAAAGCCTGAGACCCTTTCACTGTCTCTGCTTTTTGCTTTATCATCTACTTTGCAAGGGCACCGCTGCAGTATCCAGGGCTTACAGTAGCACTGCCCAAGGTGGATGTGATTGGCTTAAAAAAATACAAACAAGCCAGAGTATTTTTCCCCTTTCCCAAAGAAGAGATAAGCAATGTAACCAGACCACACTCCAGCACTGACACAGCACTGTTGAGGTCTGCCAATGTGAGACCGATAGAAGGGTAACACTCACAGTAGCCTACATTACCCATGCCTGTATTGTATTTATTAGAGAGGCTTTTGTGTTTTGCCATCTCTCTTCTGACATCTGGGCTGCAACCGGAGCTGCAAGCATGTCCTTAAACCTCCTTCTCTATCCTTCTGTCCCTAATGTCTAAGGCCTTTTTTGTCTGTCCGCTTTCATTAGTTTTTAATTGTGCCTTTACACAAATCTACTTTGTTACTATCACTCTTGTTGGTTAGCCCTTTCCCTATTCATTTTTCCGGAGATCTTTGGACATACTATCCAGCCAGATTACAGATGACAGATCCTCCATGATAGTTACTATTTTATTTCTTGATCTGTCATACAGTGGAATAATAGTCAGTCATCTTGATTATGTGCATTACTCTTCCCATACTGTGGATCCTTCCTATGTGATTCAATCATGGTTTCTGTTTTCATATATCATACTTCAAACCAGAAGCAGCAATCCAGGAACCAAAATGTTGAATGTGATTCACACTGATGTTTTAATAATTATAATAACAATATGAATAACAATAACTACACACATGCTTAGTATGTATACATGCACTAAATGTAGAGATGTCCAAGTGAGGGGGCTGCCCATGGAAAGGCGCCCTGAGCAGTTGGGGGTTCGGTGCCTTGCTCAAGTGCACCTTGGCAGTGCCCAGGGGGTGAACTCCTTCTTCCAGTCCACCACCGTACTTTGATCCGTATGGGGACTTCAACAGCAATCCTCCGGTTCCCACTGCCACCCCAAATTAATGTTTCTATTTTTTATAAACATTGTATTGACTCTGTATACAGTGCTCATGGATGATTGATGTAAAATGATTTGTTGATTAGATTTGATGATTTTATTTTAAAGTGGTATTGAGCTTTTGAATCAAACTGTACAGTTTTACAAATTTTATTTCAGACCCTGCACCTGTCTCTTTCTCCATTGCCTATGCTAGCCATCCTCCAAAATCAACCTAAATCAAGCAAATGGTCCGTTAAGCACAGTAGATTCGACTTTGACAGTTTCTTTTCAATCTCTCTATATTCCACAGTTCTATTCTTACTTTCAAATATGTATATGGGACCAAAACCCTGTTTTAAATACAGCTTGTGCATTTGGAACAAGTCCCTGGTTCCACAAATTACAAGTTGGGAAACCAAACAGCTTCATGCACCTCTCTCTTTTGTAATAATAATTTTTGACTTGGCTCACCGAGGGCAAGAGGTTTGCAAACTGTGTACCCCCCATCCACCAAGCCCCATCCCCTGCACCCCTCTCTCCTCCCACATCCGCATGCTCCTGTCTACTTTCCCAGACAGCCTTGTTAACATGTCTGCCGCTCTCTGAGCTTCTGCCAGTATAGGAAATAATAAACAGATTATTTCTTCGAGGTCCACTTAACATCAATCATCACTCTGCGTAGCGCTGTGCTTGCTGTGGTTCACTTTAGTGACTCTCATTAAGGAAATTACTCTCTCTTAGCTCTACAGTACTCCACGCTGCTCTCTTCAGTTTACACTGTAATGGACCTGTAACTAAATTCCAACAGAAGTTATTACGGTCTTGTAGGAAAAACAGAAAGCAACACTTGGTTGCTGAATAGCTTGGGGCCTTTCTAGTTTACATGACAAAGTCTTTAGTCTCAGTAGTAGTTATGCTGAATGTGAGAATTGCTTGATGATGAAGTAATGTGATTGTCCAGCTGCTTTCTAGGTAATATATGTTCCTATAACTTGTTTAGGTGCAAAAAATAAAGCCTGTTTCTAGCTGATTTGTAAGAGACACATTCTAACGTTAAATTATTTTTTTACGAGCCAAATTACAGAGACTGAATCTGGACATTTGTAAGATTTACAAGTCTTTTAAACCCATGTGTGTGCCCAGGAAGCAAGCAAGTCCACACCATATACAGCCCCAAAGTTATGAAGTCCTGTGATCCCCTGAAGTAACAACAGAAGGTGCTAAAATGTTGTGAATGTGAACCTTGTATCTATAACATAGTGTGTGGGGATAGCCTATTTGGTTCAGTGCATCTCATCCAAGTAAACATCAAGTTTTGTGTTTTGATTGAGCGCAGGATGAGTTGTTGCACATTTGTGAGCCAAATTCCCCACAACAAATGTATCTATTATGCTACCTTTAAACTCTCACAACAGGACAGACCTCTGTGTACATACTGTACACAACATACATCATGCACAGTTACTATACTCTGTCTGTCTGTTTGTCTGTCCTTCTGTCTTTCTGTCTGTCTGTGTTTTGCGGTTTTGTGATATTGTTTGAATATATCAGACACCCACTTTGTTGCATAATGTATCCCCTTTTTAGTTGAGACGCACACCTTCAGTTAGTAAATATTGCCATCTTGTGGTGAAAGAGAGACCTTTACGAGGTCTCAAAATTCATCCCTGTTCCTGGTTTCCTTTATTGGCGGGTTGGTTCATACTAAAAGTAAAAATAGTATTGCATTCAGTGCACTTTACTTGAGTAAGATAAATAAGATTTGTGCCATTCATAGGAGTCCTTTTACAGAGCAAGAGGAAGTAGCTCAAACAACAATAAAGGCAGTTTAACAGACAGGAAACATTGACGTTGCCATTAATTTGCAAAATAATATAGTCATATTAATAAATAATATAAATATTTAAACAATGCATGTTTTCTCTCTAGCATCATTTTAAAGTGTTTAGCAATATAATGAAATTCGTGGACTGTATTTTTTCACAAATGTGATTGAAAATGAAAAGTATTTTAAAAACAACTTTTTTCTGCCAACTTTTAGTAATATTTGATCATCTTTCTAATTTTTTTATTTTGAATGTTTTTGACATATTTATATCCACACCGTGACATACAGTTACAGTATGTGGGTGATTAAAACACTCAACTCCTCTCATGGCTCCACCTCTACCCATGAGCCACATGTGACCTATTGTCTGGGTGAGGCTCTGGGTGCACTTGTTTCTGACGATTCGACCGCTACACAGGACCAGGAGGCCAAGGCTTCAACGGCGAGAGAGGTGCTCTGTTTCTGGAGCCATGGACTACCAACAGAAACTGGCCGAAAAACTCACCATCCTCAATGAAAGAGGGGATGGGGTGTTAATACGCATGAACTACATTAAGAAGGTGAGGGAGAATAGGAAGATTTATAAAGGCAAATGGTCTGTTTAACAGAAATAAGGAACTTGACTTTCATTTCATATGTTTACGCCTAGGTAGTTTCCTCAGAATTTGCACCCTTGTGCAGTTATTACACAATGCAAAATGTATCTAAGAGTAAATATATCAGTTATTCACTGCTTAGGAATACATTAAAGGTGAATAGTATTTAGAAATGAATTCATAAATGTGTATTGTCAGATTCCATAGAACTGTTAAATAGGAGTGAGGCTTGATTGAATGAAGACTAATCTACATTTAGATCTACAATACAAACAAAAGCCAAACATATTAAAGTACTTTATTTGTAGTAAATGAAAGTAGTGCAGAGTATGAGGATGCAATCCGACGGTTATAACCCAGTCATTTTATTGTTACTTAAAATCAAGAAACTTTCCAGGGCCTGCAACTTAAACTGCAGTGAATGAATTATGTGATATAACTGTAACAACTGTGTACTTTGTTGTATAGGCAGCAGTGTCTTCCAACTGCAACTGAGCTTATTTCTCCAAAGAGGAAGTGCAAACAGGAAGTCAGTCTGAGCTCTCAGTACCTCAAATGTCATGGTTTGTTATTCTGAACTAAATGCTGTGAAACTCACACATCAGATTAGATAAAAATAGGCCAGAAACATATTGTTAAGCAAACAAAGAATGTTATTAATTAATATACTCTTATGTGACTCCGGAGAGAGTAGGCTATGATTGGTCATTTCGACAACCTACACATATCTGGATGTGAGATGCAGGAAGTGACATTCTGGTCATTAAAAAGTAGAACATGTTTTGTGTACTGTGCACATGCACACATCTCCATTTTTTTAACCCATATTGAGCATGTGTATGCATGTAGGAGGAGAAGTGCAAGAGTAGTCTTATTTTGAGCATGTGCTGAGCATGCATGCATGGAGGTGGGGAGAGCATTATTACCCACTCTGCCCACAATCTTCACAGCTAGTCCGTGGATTTTTCTTCCAACCAGCTTGCTTTTCTAACCAGTGGCTGGATGCCACTCGAAATGTGAATCCCCCCACAATTTATTCATGTCAAGAGAACGCATAGAACATGGTTGCACAACGGTTGCAAGGCAAATCAAGTGTTCAACTACAAAAACCTAAAATACTTTATGACAAAAACCGAGCGTTTTAAAATGATTATTGAAGTTGAAAGTAGGGTTTTTTGATTAAAAAAAGGATGTGCAACCTGTTCACATCCTCACATCTTTATCTTTTCCTAACCTCTGTTACAGACCTGTGCAGACCCTAAGACACGGCTTTCCCTCCTGACGGATAAAGCCATGGAGCCTTCCATCAAGTACATCAACAAGAAATTCCCCACCATTGACTTCAGAGGAAACATTGTATGTAGCAAGTGTGATTGTAACTATTTTCCTTTAACTTGCTTTCTACTCAAGGACATGCGTGTCATGCTTCTTCTTTTTTTCTTTTTTGTGAAATTAAAATTATTATTTTAGGATCTTGACGCAAAAAAGGATTGTTCAGCCAGCCAGTAAATAAGGATTCTGTGATCCATTGAAAACATTATGACTTTAGGTTGAACCGACAAGGAAGCTGTTTGACAGTAATTTTGTTGTAATAACAAGCCAATATCTTTGGATCTCAAGAAAACAAATTATTACTATCGTATTATAAAATGGTAAAACAAATGACTTTTGAAATAAAAAGTGTTATTAATGATCATTGCTACCGAAGCATGTCATCTCTGGCCTTCTAAATCTCTATAACACTTCTCTAAAAGAAGTAAATATGGCATGCCTGGCCAAGTTAGTGCATGTTGCAGTTGTAGTATTTATAAGTATTGATATTTGCTATATGACATATAAGTATCTGCTATTATGTCAATACCATGTTCATATTTTTGTTTATTTTATGTTAATATTTGCATGTGGACAATGGTTTGAGTAGAAAGTGAAGCTAATTTAACTCAAAAGAAGAAGGACAGCTTTTCTCACAGTGTTAAGCTTCGTTGTATCTGACCAGTAAAGAAAAGTTATCGTTATTGTTTTTTTGCAGCAAAATCTGAATGGCATACAGCGACAGAAATCCGAAGTGTTGGCAGCTACAGCAAGCTACTATGACTCGTTCCTGGATGTCATAGAGTTCAGGGTGATGGTCTCTCTTTTTTCCCATAACATGACCAAGATCAACAGCAGAGGAAGTAAAAGAAGCACAACAAAAAACTGTCTAACTGTCATTAACAAATTGTAAAAAACAATGAAAACGAAACAATAATTATGCTTTATTTTTTATGAAAAACAATGTGATAATAGAGGACAATGATGTATGTTTGCAGTATTCTATCTCTGTGGTTCCTTCTTTTTTGGTTTCCAGAATCCATTTACATTTAGATTGGTTTATTCTTATTTTTGAAAATAATAGATTTCCAGATATCAAGGACAGTTATCTCCCTGGGCTTCGATGCTGCTTGTTACACCTCCCTTCAAATTTGCATACTTCACTGATGGAGGTCGCAGCAAGGCCCAGCATTTTTAGTATTTTGAGAAAACCTCAATCATTATGTTATAGAAATATGCAAATGTGTAATGATCACTTCTTCAGGAATCTATAAAAAATGAGGAGTGTATAGGAAAATAGAGCTTAACGTGATTTAAATGTTGCTTTTTGTTGTATGTTTTCTAATCTATTCCTTCTCTGTTCTTCATTAAGGACCACGTTTATGAGTTGCTGAACACCATAGATGCCTGTCAGTGCTTCTTTGATATTGTAAGTATTCATTATGTGGCTGGTAATTGTTTGAGGTCAGGGTAAGCGCTGAGGTCATGCACAACATTGGCTGATTATCTGACATGTCACTCATTTCTCTACTTTTTATTCAGTCTACTACGATGTTGTTTACTCCTTACTGCTGCATACTGCCGGTTACGTTTCTCTCCTCACTGCCCACGGCTTTCTCCTGTTCAGTTTATCACGTTTTTTTTTGTATGATAATGAGGTGGCACCTCTAGCCTTGTGCATTATGTATGTCCTACTGTATATTTTAGTGATGAGTGTCTCCTGTGATCTGATCTGTACAGTTAATCCTGGCATTTTAAGCACCTCACAATTCTTTTATTTATTTGGGGACCATCTCTCAGCACATGAACTTTTTTTCTTACAAATATAACTGCAGATCCATTTGACGCAAGAAATAGTGACTTAAGTTTCTTTGAATGAACTGCAGCCATCACGCATTTCAGAGTACCGTAATTTGTCTTTGGCACCCTTAAAGATGAACTGAACTGGAATTTTAATAATGGTGATATAATAGATGTATTTTATTTCTTCTCACTGGTACAATTATTAAAATGGATAAATTTGTTAAAAGGGATAAAATGGCAAGTTGAAAGTGATGTTTTTGTTACACGGGCGCCGCCATGTTGGAATTCCACAATCTACTACGTCACTGGCATGGTAAGCTACTCCGCGGCTAACTAGCACTAGCAGCGCAGCCATAGGAACACCATACAAAGAGTCGGAGGCTAGCGGACATAGGCTGGGAAACGGAAAGAAAGACGTCTAGGGGGGGTCATAATGTATTGCCCTGGCTCAGTATGGACCCGTATAGGGCTAAGGCAGCAAGGGGTTACGACACATTTCCACAGGCTACCTTTGACAAGTAAAAACAGTCCTCAATCATGGCTAGCATCTAGGCCTTAAACGGGCTAGCCCTCCGACACCCTGGATTTAGAGTCTGGAGCATTTTTTTAGCGACAGACTATTGGAAAGCTGTGCTTCTGATACAACAGCGTACGTAGAGGTTAAGTCCAACAGACTGAAACCTTAGGCTGCAGTCTCAGTGCAGGGCAGACCGATAACCCCAGGTTGTAACAACCCGATGCTACCTGCCGCAGACAGGGCGCTGAAACGCTCCGGCGGCAGCGGACAGAGAGGTAGTTAGCGGTATGTTTACCGGTTGTCAGCTTACTCTCAAGTCTACTAGGCAAAGGGCTGGGTGTAACGTTGTTGTCACATACAGAAAACACGAACATATTCACTTACAAAAATAAAGCCCAACGTGTCGGCTTTATAGGTTCAACAAAACAACGGAAACACTGGGCATTACTGAGCCACAACACCAAGCTAGATACCAGCGATCCGACCGAGGGAAAGGGCTAGCAGCTAAATACGATGGCAGCACTCTTATGACAAACTCACACAGCTAGCACTCGACCATAGAATGTAGAAATAAACCCAGACTCCGACGAATCACAGATCGAGAATAATGTGTTACTGTGTTTTACCACGCTAGCGAAAAGTGAAGCTAGCTCATGTTCGCCGTCTCAGCTAAACCACAGAAATCAAACGTCCCCCGAGCTAGCGGATGTAGCCGCTAACTAAACCACAGAATCCAACGCCCCCCCCCCCCATGAAGCTAACGGATGTTCGCCGACTCAGGGCACATTGTTGATGCAGAAACAGCTGCTAGTTCCATAGTAAAAATCTGCCAACTCCGCAAAACTCGTGAATCCTCCGCGCATCTCTGGTCAAACTGGGGTAACTCTCCTACGTGCAGCTAATAAGCGATCCCATAGATTAATGCGTCCAATTACAATTTCCATATATCTGCCTCTATTTTCGTAAACGAACAGGACTTTAACCATGTTTTTCTATTTTCTCTAAATGGACACGGTGTATTAGCAGTCTATTTCCTAAAATGCATAATATGCGTGGATACAATAAAGGAGGGTGCATGACAGTAAGCTGCGCCCACACACAAACACACACCGGTCACTGTCACCGGAGGCTGTCACCAAGCGATCTTGTACTTCAGTGGAGCCTGAAACTGATTGTCCTCCATGTGGTGGTAGTCAGACACTACAAGCCTGTCCCTCACAGGATCAAATGCGTAATCCGGCATTAAATGACTTTTTTTCGTGTGTGTATTATGTGCTGCAGCCGATGTCTATATACCTTCACGGGTCCTACCATGCCGTGTGACGTCACGATATTATCAGCGTTCTAATACTAACAAAAGCAATTTTTGTGTTGCTTAAAAAAAGCTGTATTGATTTTTTTAAATAATTGTTTTTAGAGTGATAATTTCTTGGGTAATTATCATAACCAACAAGTTATCAAAAGTTAGTTTTTCAGTTCAGTTCCTCTTTAAAAGCACATGTGATGCAATTCCTTTTAAAACTGAAAAAAAAATATTAAAGTGATATTTCACCCCAAATTTAACCCTCTCAGCTTGAATGGTGACCATAGTGTGCTTAGTGAGGAAGAAAAGTTACAATAGAATCACATGGAGGCAGGATTTCAGGTGAGGAAAAGTAAAAAAACAACCCACTTCCATCTGTATGCCTGGTAAGTTTCAGACGCTCTAGATAGATATAGATAAATATAGCTTGTTTAAACAATTTACTCTGTCAGTAAGGGAACTACAACCTTTTCAGCCACTTGTATGTGTTTAAAAACATGTCAGCTGATCTCTATGAATCCATATGCTGGCAAATGCTTAAGACAATATACAAAACATTTTTAAAAAAACTTTTAAAATTGGATTTTGATGGGTTCAAACTGTGAGTGACAGTTAATAATTGTCCCCATTACAAACGTTAAATAGGTATCCATCTTAGCTCTGCTGATAGGAGGTAGTATCAGTAATTTCATAACTACACTAATGTTTTGATTTCAGGCAATCAACTTTGACTTCACCAAGAACTACTTGGATCTGATCATCACCTACGCGTCTGTTATCATAACACTCAGTCGCATTGAGGATAAGAAGGCATTGGTGGGAATGTTCAACTGTGCCCATGAGATGACCAATGGGAGCAGGTGAGAAGACATAAAACTGCTTGATGGAAGCCGCATCATATATGGACTACAAAGCAAACGGTGGGATGGATGCGTTTTCCTTTTACTCATCCCTATTGATCGAGATAGCCTTAATCAACAAAGGGTTGTGTTTGTTAATTGCAGATTTCTACTTTGGCTACCACAAATACTTCAATTAAGAGCTTTCATTAAAGCATTTATGAGGTTTTGCAACTATCAACATGACTATTTCTCTGATCCTCATAATTAATTAGAATATGTATTGCCACAGACATCGACAGCCCACCACTGACCTTTTCTGAGTACCAAGTGGTATTCTCACATTTTAAGTCTGCCCACTTTGGACAATATTTATTTATGCACCCAAAATGATGTTTATCTTAATTTGAGACATGAGCAGGCAGCAAAAACACACACATTCTATGTGCACCCCACACACAGCTAAGCCCTTTGAGAGGAAACAGTTTCAGCTCTAAAGTATTTCAGTCATCCAAAAATAAAGCCGTGGAAGATGATGTAATTTATGAAATATCACACTTTTAGCATCAGTAAAATCTCTGTAAGGGATTTTAGATTGACAGTTAGGTTATGACAATGTTGCATTATTATAATGTCCTACTTCTTTTCCCTGTCCTTGATTAATTGCGTACTGTAATGAACCCTGCAGTGACCCGTCCTACCCACGGCTTGGCCAGATGTTTGTGGAGTATGAGCATCCTTGGAAGAAGCTCACTGAGGAGTTTGGCCCTCACACAAGGGTACGTTCAGTGTAAATTTAAAATATACTAAATACAGTACAAGGCTATAAACAGTTAAAGAGTTTCTTTAATGGAAAGGTGGATGGTGGCAGAGTAAAGTCAACAAAATGTTCAGCTTAATTCAACTTTGTTTTAAAATCTGTGTTTATGTTGTATAACATATAACATATTTAAACACAAAACATAAAACTAAATGGATGTAAGTACAATATGGCCGCCCAAACATTACAGACATAGTACTGAATGGGATTGTTGAACATTTCATTCCAAAACCATTGTTATTGTAGTATTGTCTGTATCGGTGATACAATTATAGTTCAAATTATTTTTACTTTCACTTACTTCTCCAACAGTGGCAGTTACACTGGTCTGTGTGGCTCATTTTGTAAGATAGGCCCATGTGCAACAAAATGTAATCACAGCTTTTGAGCCTCTGTCTTGTTTTTGCCATCATTTGATGTGAAGTCTTCCATTATTGTGCCTCTTTCTTCCATCTCTGCCCCTCTCCAGCTTCCTCACTCACTGTTTCCCTTTTCCTTCTCTGTCCATTTGCCAGTCTGTGACGGCGGCCTTGCTCTCTCTGAAGATGATTTACCCGCGCAGGAACCTGCCAGCGGAACAGTGGCGGAGCGCCCAGCTCCTCAGCCTGCTCAGTGCTCCAGCTGCCATGCTGGACCCAGCCTGCTGTGACACTGTGAGTCCACCCTCCGGTCAACTCTCCTCCTGTGTTTATCTCTGTCAGAGGAAGAACGAAAGAGGAAGCTGGGGGTAGTGTCCGAACTATGGTTTTTCCACTGATGTCAGGCACAGATTTGAGAGACGATGTCACAGCTAAATGATCCAATAAAAGTACATGTGTTTTCTTAAAGGTCAGATACAGTGCACTTATTGTTAGTAGCTCTACGGTATGCCTCCCATTATAGAGCTATCTTTTAGAAAATCATTTGTTTTATTGTCTTTTGACCTTTCTGCTCTTCCCTGAACTTGTATGTCGACTTACCTCCCTTTTCTAAACGGTTCAGTCCTCTGTAATCCTCTCTTCTGTCTTTGAACACTATTATTGATGTGGATCCCTGTTTTGCACGTGGCCACTAATCCAGCCAAGAAACGGACCTCCAGGCAACAATTTCTTTTGAAAAGATGCCATATATAGTATTTGAATGCAAATCACAGTCACTCATTTAAAGTCTATAGAGAATATTAATAGATATCTTTTATTTTTGCATTTTTTATAAACCTCATTTAGGAGGATTTAGGAGGGTTAGTCAATTATTTGTAATGTTCTTTTTTCTTTTGAAGGTGGAACAAGAATAGATTAGCAATGATGCCAAGATGCTGATGGCTACCAAATAGTTAAACTGACAGGATTTTACTTCAGTAGCCTTTGTACATGAAAGTGAATTTGTCTATATTGGCAGTTAAATAAGCTTGTTGTTTACCACAGATGGCATGTGAATACCTATCTATGGAGGTGATGGAGCGGTGGATCATTAGTAAGTATTCCTGTAACTAAGGAATAACTGCATCTATCGGCTCACTTTATACAAATATATAAACATGTACACAAAGGTTTGTGAAATATACATTTTGTAACCCCACCCACAATCTTGTGGGTGTCATGCTGCATGTCAGTTAAATGTACGTCCCGACCCAGACCGTCAAAAAATGATTCCAAGGGTCCCGAATTTTTGTGTCAATTTCAATGTGTTGGATTTTCAGACCTGTTTTGGTTTAAACACATTTCAGACACACTGACATCTTGTACATATATAAAAACGCAGAACTACCCACAACACCAGCATACTGTATTACTTGTCAAATAATTTACCTTCAGAGGAATTGCTTGTTAACTATGTTTATTACCAACTATTGGCATGACAGGAGCACTGCACATGCAACAGTAGGGTTTCAGCCACACAGGTTGCATCTTA
The DNA here is from genome assembly GCF_008692095.1 of Etheostoma spectabile. Lineage (NCBI taxonomy): Eukaryota > Metazoa > Chordata > Actinopteri > Perciformes > Percidae > Etheostoma > Etheostoma spectabile. Next base: position 7,304,970 of record NC_045736.1, on the reverse strand, counting down.
AATGTTGCTGACTATGCTTCTTGTAGTTGGCTTCCTGTTGTGCCACAGCAGCCTGAATACAAACCAGGCATCCCAAGAACTGTGGAAGATGGCTCTGCGGAGCGGCCTCTTCCTCGTCATCACCAGAGATGAGGTTCTCAACATACACAAGGTCTCCGAGGACCTTTTCTTGAGCATCAAAGGGTATGTATGCTGCACGGCAACAGTATGAGAAATAGTCCTGGTGGATGAAAAATAATTTACAAAGTAAGATGACAATGGGTGGAGGATAATGCACCCACATATGTCAGATATTTAATAAAGGAGAACTGATTTAAAGATGTAATTTAAGTACTATTCTAACTTCACTGTAAGAGTCCTGAACTGTCGAGGATTAATTCTGGATATAAAGACCTGGGCTGAGCTTATATCAGCAGCCTTATCAACCAGATACTTTACAGATACAGGACATAGCAATAAAGGTATGCCTTTTAGGGGGAATTATTGTTATTATTATCACATTAATACACAGATTGCAAATAATGCAAGCTTACTTGAATGCAACATTCTAGTAAGTACTTGAAAGAATACTGTTTTTAACATTTTGAAAGTCGATCGAGAAAAGTCCTGTGTCTATTTCTTTATCTGCCCCCTCCTAAAACTGTTGGTACAGCATGCTTTGTAAATACAACAAAAAACTGAAAGCCTACATTTCATTACATACGTGCTTGCACATTGTGTCAATGACAATGCAATTGAATTGAACTAAAGTGACAACAAGAGTGAGGGTTGGGACCATGGTGGTTAAGAATGGGGAGATAGAGAATGGGATATAGACTAAAGGTTAGAGAGAAAAGGTGAGGAAGGTGATATAATGTATATACTATAGGGGTGTGACGAGACGCTTACTCCACGAGACGAGACACATCACGAGATTGGGTTCACGAGAACGAGACGAGACGAGATTTTTTAACAAAAAATTAAGAAATCCTCGATGAAATATATGAATGGAAAATAGTTTTTTATTCAACTGAAAAATCACAAAATGCAAAACAATTTAGGTGCATTTTGAAATCAACTATTAATGATGAATGTTAATGATTAATGTTTTTTTTTTACTATTTTAATGAATTATATGCAGTAAAGGACGTGCAAACACTGCAAAATGTTTTGTATAAACTCTACCAACTGGCTTCTGCCCTGTACAATTTCACACGAGAAATCTAACTCCTTTCCACAAACCGAACATAAAAAAATGAACAGTATAAATAAAATAAATAAAATAAATGTGTAAATAACAGAAAAATAACACTTTAAATGCAAACAGTAAGTGTATCAATAACCAAAGTACTGCTCTCTTAAAACTACAAGTGCAAACAGAAACAATTTTTTTTTATTTTTTTTTTATGTGTTCGTCGCGGGTGCAGTAGTTAGTGGAGAGCTGTGGTGGTGCTGGAAGTGTGTTTGCATAGTGCTCGTGTTAGCCGCGGTTTACGGCATTTTTTTCTTCCAATGTTTACATGTTGTGTTCGTCTTGTCTGTCACTCTTTCGCCGTTTATCATTTCCGCAGGAAAACCAAAATGTTGCCACACAAACGATTTAAAAGGGGCAGGGGGATCTTCAATAGTAATTTCACGCTCCATCACGCTGACATCACATCGCCTCACGAGACAACTTTTCACCTCGACGAGAAATCTCGTCACGTTTTAATCTCGCGAGATCTCGTAAAACGAGATCTCGTCACACCCTTAATATACTAGCAATAATAGTATAGTAGTAAGAGGTCACAGTATAAGACTTATTTGTATTTTTCACAAGAGTCTCAGAAGAAACTGATTCCACTGAAAAGTTAATACATGCCAAGACAAAGATAACATATACTTGATATTTGAAAAAAGTCAACATTCCCTACAACTGCATAAAATGTTATACTGTTAATTAGCTTCTTATCACATTTGTTGATTTTCTTTGTTTTTATCAGATATAGCAAGCGAGTAGCAGACATCAAGGAATGTCGTGAGCACGCCATACTCAACAGGTGAGACCGCAGACTGAGCAACGTTTTTCCCACTTTTGGGTCATAAATATTCATTGATGGTTATTTACTTTGAAATGAGCTTTGGGAACCAAATGTCCACATCTATTTCCTGTGTTAATACCAGTGGAGCTATGCACAGAGAGAGGAGGCAGTTTCTGAGAGGAGCAATGATGGAATTATTTAAAGTTCTGGAGGATGAACCTGGACTTCTGGGACCAAAGGTAGAAGCGCGGTAATGAGCATAACAGCTGTGCTCGAGCAATTTAAATCATTTCATTACAGCAAGTATAAAATGAGATTCTGGTCATGTGACTTATGAAAAACAGTAGGCCATATGTGATCCGGCTTCCATCCCGCACATCTTGGACTCTGGGGAACATTTGAAACGGGGAAGGGGGGGAGCTTAGATTCTTTCCTAACATTCCTCTTTCTTCTCTGCTCTGTGTGCCAATCAAATCCCAAAGGCCCTGTTTGTCTTCATGGCTCTGTCATTTTCCCGTGACGAGGTCCTGTGGCTCGTCAGACACTCTGAGAATATGCCAAAGATAAAGACACCCGAGGACTACATTGACAAGTAGGACATAGGTGTAGAGGAAGTAAACCGCTGTGGAGGTCAAACTGTGTCATTTTAGTGTGCAAAAATCTGGCATCTACAGCAAGTTCTCTGCCACTTAAGATGTCTCTCCACATTGCAGCTGCTAGTTATTTAGTAGTGCAGTTATTTTAAAGTGTGCACACGATATTTTTACAATGGCTTATTTCTTTTTTTGTGTTTAGTTATTTATTTATTTTTTCACAAATTTTAATTATGAAAGGTAGTAAAAGAGTTAATTGTTAACAAGTGTTTTGTGTTAAATTGCTTTTTTCTGTGTTTTTTCCCAGTCAGATGGCAGAGTTGCTTTTCCACATGGAGAAGTTAAGAGGTCTGATGACAAAGTACAAACATGTAGTTCAGCGCTACCATGTCCAGTACCTGGCAAATTTTGATGCATTGGTTCTCAATGACACCATTCAGGTACCTATAGATATATACTGCATCAACTGTCCAGTATAAGGTACAACATACAATTCTGTGTGCAGAAAGTGGCAGCATATTTTTAGAAATTTGTTTTTTTTCTCTGCAGAACATCTATGTGTGTCCAGAAGAGGAGTCAGTCCTGATGACTTCATTTGTCTCAACCCTCTCCGCTTTGTCAATCAAACAGGGTAATCACAACAAAATACTGGAGACTACCTTACCCAACGTTTATCTCTGTTTTAAGTGTGACATAAGAACTTCCATTTGAATAATGACAGATTCAATTTTTCTCTGCAGTGGAAAACAAAGAGGAGTTTGATTTCAGAGCCCTTAGACTGGACTGGTTTAGATTGCAGGTACAGTAGATAGGTTTGTTGATCATCAAATAATCACACAATATTCCGTTGTTATTGTAAAACTCAGTGTATGCTTGAAGGTTGCAGCGAAGGCTGTCTTTGTCTTCTGTTTTAGGCCTACACAAGTGTGAACAAGGCCCCTCTTCCCATAAAGGAATACCCCGACTTAGCAAAGGTGATGAACTTGATTCAGTTTCACACCAGGATGGTGGACAGCGTGGAAGAATTACTGCAGGAGACATCTGAATTGTCCATACTTGGGTCAGTCTCTTCTCTTCTCTTCTCTTCTCTTCTCTTCTCTTCTCTTACTAAGGTCAGGTGGAATAATTTGCTGTCTGCTCTTTATTCTCTTGTTTGTTTCCCAGTCACTACCCTCGTGTCTTTGAGAAGATGTTTAGCCAGAGCAGTGAGGAGGTGACCATGAAGCGTTACCTGATGGCCTTTCCAGTTGCCTGCTCTCACTTCAGCCAGTGTGGACATCCTCTCTGCCCAGAAGAGGTCAGCGTTCAGTCATTTGCTCACTGTTGCTGTAATCATCAGCTGACACACTGGTTACACTTTAACACTGTATTGTGACAGCAACATATCTTTGTATTCATCCATGACAAGTTTTTTTAAATTACAGTCATATATAGTTTGAAAAATTTGCCAGTTCAAGGAGTCTGGCCTTAAACAGAGCCTACACAGTAAACAGTGAACTATGGGAAAGGTATGGGCGACAATGTGCCTTCTATCTTTTGTGTGTGTACTGTATGTGTGTGTTCAGGATTTTTCTGGGCCTTTGTACAGGACTAACTGTGTCATCTGAAATTGTACATACAGTATGTGTACACTCACATATACTGCACTTGTTTGTGTGTCTAGACAGAGGCAATGGAGAAGAGGATTTTGCGCCTGTGTGTGAACTTCCTGGAGCAGATAGCCAAGCAGACCAGCAGTGTTGTGGTAGAGATATGTGCTGAGCAGTGCAACCTCAATGACCAGGTGAACTCCATTTCAGGTTTTTAAAAAACTCATTATCTAGCGCAGATGGATTCCGCCATACTCCATATCCAAATATAATCACACTAGTCTCAGCTTGGCTGTAGCCAGTGGACAGACTTGAGAATTTAAATGAAATGATAAGACAGGTCTACAACTCTGGAGTTGATTATTGCAGTGTTGTTTCTCTGATCCCTTGAGGAAAATATGTGGAAAGTATTTACTTCTTGACTGAGTGCGTCCAACATGAATGCACAACTTCTAAGTTTGTCTTTGAGCATGTTACCCAATATTTTCTTGGCTAAATTCACTCTCCCATCTATCTCTCTCTCTTTCTTTCCCCCTTCTTTTCTCCTTCTCTGACCCCTTAGCTGCAGCCCAAGCACTGTGCCGAGGCCATCAGCGCAGCTCGCCATAGAAAGCAAAAGAAGCCGATGCCAAAGAAAGGAGAGGTCCAAAAAGAGAAACCAGGCGCTGAAAGCCTGAGAAAAGACCGGGCCGTCGTTACTAAGTCAGCTTTTCCTTTTTGTTTCCCCCACTTTTTCTACTTATCTCTCTGTCTGCTCCTAAGAATAATACTGAATTTGCAGATGTTTTAGAAAACTGAAATCATTACATCCTTGATTTTGGGAGACATGCAACATTATCAGCAGCACTTGTTCCAGGAAAAGTGCACTTAAATGAACATTTGACAGTGTTATTGCAGTTCATGTTGGTAGAAATATTTTAAAATCTGCTGACATTTCCAAAAGATCTCCTTCACCCCATGACACTTATCAGAAAGAAAGGATTAGTCTACAGTGCATTGGTTGTTTGGAAATGTAGTACTCTTCAAGATGAATCAGTCAGGGCTGACAGGTACTGAAACAAGCTGTTAAAAAATAAGAAACAAAATGTCTCAGCATGTTACAAAACAGCTTTACTGCTAACACATTTTATGTTGGAGTTTTCATTGTTATGATCCTATTCTGCATGTAGCTACAGTTAGAAAGCTCACTAATTAAGTCTGAAGATTTGTAATTCTGTCTCACTCCCTCCTCTCAGTTTTCCTCCTCGCTGCCTCAATTTGGAGAGATGTTTTACAATTCACCAATGTTTTCATTACTTTATTTGTCTGAGAAAACCACATCAATACTATAGTCACCTATATGTGTCCTAAAGACTTCCATCCTCCCTTCCCTCTCTCTTTCTCTCTCTCCATCTTCTACTAGTGTGGACAAGATGCATCTGATGCTGACAGAGCTCTGCTCCTCCTACAGCCTCTGCACTGACTTTATTGTCTTCGACCACATTGTCGTTCCAACAGAGTTCCTGCTTTCCCATCTGGAGACACGTCTTTCTGAGTATGTTGAGTGGGGATGGGTATTATTATATTTGTCTGAAAAATTGGATGATACGATGAGTCCTGAGGGTGTTTGAAAAGCCCCTGAGGTAACATTTGCAAACTTTTTCTTTCCCTATCTCATGTGTAGCAGAAGTGTTTTGTGTGTATTTGTCACTTCAGCTCCAAAAATAATAATAATAACAATAATTATTATTATATTAATAATGTATCCTTTATTAGTCCCACAAGGGGAAATAACAATTTTCACTCATTACACATAGGCCTGAATTACACACACATACTCAGTACCTATACATGCACTAAATGGAGAGATGTCAGAGTCAGAAAATGTCAGAAATGTGCTAAAATCTGACATGAGCACCTGCTTTCATTATGAAAGGGACACATTGTCCATGTAATATTGCTTTCTTTGCCAGTGCAACAATGTGCTGTACAATTCTACCTCAGTGTACCAACATTACACTGTTTTGACTCCATGTCCACTCTTTTGCTTGTATGCATGCTGTCCAGTTGCCTGGCCTCCCTGCTGAACAGGGGCTATGGGAAGGTTAAACACTCAGAATGGGACAGAGCACTAGGAAAACGCCAAAGCATTTCAAGCTGCATTCTCTACAAATTGTCACTTACAGATTTAAACACAGTTTTTGTGTCTTGCTGACAATTAGACAATCATTTGGAGCTTGTCTATTGTGAAATGTCTCCTCCATCACTGTAATGAACACTGCTTTTCTGTCTGATTCCTCCATGTCAAGCTGTGCTGCACCCACTTAAAAATCTGAGAAGAGATCCGTCATGGCACTCCCTTGCTCTGTGTCATTTCATTGCTAACTATTATTTAGATTAGGGGTTGGTACCAGGGCAACCTAATGTTTCTGTGTATATGATCTGCTTTGTCTCCCTGTCTTTGCTGATGATTATCTCCCCTGTCACCCTAAAATTAGTGCCCTTGAGTAGTAGCATGCTCGCAGCGATTGGTCCTTCAATGGCCAAAAGTGTAAATATAGTCTAGTCGGGGAGAGAAAGAGAGAGAATGAAGGGCCCTGTCAAAGAAATAAATACAAATGCAGTGAAGCCCTGGAGCAGTGAATGTGCTGACCTAATGAGAGTGTAGGGCCATGCCACCACGGCTCGTTTAACACATTTTAAGGTCCCAGCTGTTCACCCTCAGCCCACTGTGACCTGGTGATAAGTGACGTTGAATAAACATGTTTCTCCAGGATCATCGTGAGAATGGCAAATTACAATCAGACCACCCAGGAGATAGCCCGTCCCTCTGACCTCTTGGCGGGGTTAAGAGCCTATACTGCCAGCCTGCACAGCCTCTCCAGCTACATCAATGTGGACATCACCCGGCTGGTGAAGAACACCCTGCTGCAGCAAACACAGCCGCTGGACTCACGTGGGGGGCAGACCATTACGACCATCTACACAAACTGGTGTGTGTAATAAAGATAGGTGCATCTACAGCATGCTACACGCATGTGTCCATTTTGAACACATGAGAAGCACACAAGCACATCCTCTTTCACTCTCTCTGTTGAGTAAAGGTTGAAGAAGTTTTGTTTTGTTTTTCTGCACTTCAGGTACCTGGAGAGTCTCTTGCGTCAGGCCAGCAACTCCCTCATCGTTCACTGTCCCACAATGCAATGCTTCGTCAACCAGGCTACTGACAACGAACCAAGTTTCAGAGCAGAGGAGTTCTCAGATATATTAGGTCAGGCCCCAGAGCTTAATTATAGTAATTTAATCAGTGGAATAAATCAGTGTCAATGTGAGCCTTACGCTATACTGGATTAATTCTCATAGCTTAAGTTAAAAGTGCTACTACTGGAAATAAATGTCTATCACCTCCATTTTTCACAACAAAGGACATACAGGAAATGTGAGACAAATAATTGACAGCCTAATAAAAAGCTTATTTAGCTATTTACTGACATTCTTTGCAAGATGCATTGTAGGATAAAGGAATTCAGATGACATCAGATGTCATCAGTAATATTCAGAGCTGAGTATCCTAGCAACAACTGTAACTTTTGGGGAGGTATACTATGAACTTCTCCATGTTGTACACTAAAGAATGTATTTAAGTCACTACAAGTTATGGAGAATTTGGGTAATGTGGGTGTAATGTGGTAACAGTTTGCCAAAAAACAAACACCTTGCTACATATTTATAGTATTTCCTTTAAATATTAGAAGGTTTGCAAGTAGAAAGACATCAGTTAGAGAGATTCACTTTTTGCTGGAGCATAATTTTACCCTTGACAGAATCAAAAAGTTCCCTCGTACTCTTTTAAGAATCAATGATCACGGGCCAACAGATCCAAGACATGACTCGCTCCTAAAAACTTGAGATCTCTGTGACACCACATGCAGAGGGAATGTTATTGCTCAAGACAATGTAGAGCTTGTTATTGCGGAGTTGTTTTCTTTCATGCTGCCTGTCGTGCAGTTTATTCAGACGCTGCCTGGCAAATGTGGCAGTGAGTATTGCTCATCATCTCCTCCGCTCTTTCGTCCTTGCCTCGTAACTATTTCAGCATCACTTGTCTCACTCAACCTTCCTTTCTGCCTACACACTTTTGTACCTTGAAAGAGCACAATCCTCCTTATGGCTGTATTAAGGCTATATCCAATCCACTTGGCTCATTCTAACATTATGGAGATGCATACATACTGTAAGTCATGCACAACCACGGTACCTTGGAGACCACTGCACTTCAATAGACGCCCTTGCACAGTGTCATCATCATTGTCTATATTTACTCCTTAGTAGTGAGGTATCTGCGTGCCTTACAGTGACTCACTCACCGATCCATTAACACTTCCAATTTTAACTACACATGTCCTTATCCATCCATATTCAGGCAGAGATGTTGAGCTGAGGGAAAGGTTTAATAGCTGCAGTTGTCTCTCTCTCTCTCTCTCTCTCTCATTGATTTAGCTACACTCACAAATCAACTGTTATGTTTCTTATTTTTGGCACTGTAGAGAGTCAAGCTTTGTATTAGATCCATGTAAAAACACCACAGTGTCCACGATACGTCTACACCTGAGTCGGTTTCTGTTGTGCATTTTTGTAAACACGTTTGGCTGCTTGACTTCAGCTTAAAAGTAATTGATGCATCTGCATGTCACTTATCTCCCTCCATTCATGATCTTTAAATTCTACTTATCACCTTCTGAACAGAGTTACAGGCCCTGGGAGAGCTAATTGGTCCATATGGCCTGAAGTTTCTGAGCGAGAACCTGATGTGGCACATCACCTCTCAAGTCAGTGAGCTAAAGGTACAGTATGATGCAATGGGCTTGTTTGAAGGACCCAGATGAGTGGCCTGCTGACTTTGATAAACATTTAGGATTACTTCTGCCATGCAAAGGCAGAAAGCAGTAACATCAGACGCAGTGTAGTTGAGAGAAGTAGTTTATGCCCTGACTATTTTACCTTCCAAACAATGATTACCATTGACACTAATGCCTAAAGTATGCAGATAATCTATTGCACCATAATAATAATTAGATATAGATAATGCTTTATCTACCAATATTATAGTTTTTACAAAGAACCTGTCAAAAAGTCAAACTAACGTCTCAACTCCGTTTTGACCAGATGTGGAGTTTACAAAGGTACAGTTAAATCTATGAACACAGTAGTAAAACATAAATGTTTCCTTGGAGATACATTCCAGTGATTTAAAATAATGATATCTAATATTTACACCATTCTTCATTTTGCAAGAAAACTTGTGAGTCTGGAAGCATTTTTTGTACTTCAAAGCAACCTTTATCTTTTCAAACTCCTGTATCTCTTTTAAAACAGTTGCTACTGCTGTAGCATGTAGGCTAACGTGTCAGGCTCCACAATTTGACACCTATGATTGAAAAAAGGACATGTGAACTTACTGAGAGACAGATCTGTCACAGCTACAACCTTGTGCTATCATATCTCCCAACTGAATGTGGTTTTATCACTCATCTCACTTCCTTCTCTTTTGATAGAAACTGGTGATTGAGAATATGGACGTCCTGGTACAGATGAGGAACATCTTTGATAAGCCAGAGGAAATGGCCACTCTTAAGAAGAGGCTGACAGGTGAGAAGTGGAGACAGGAAGATGAAAAGGTATAGGGGTTGAAAAGGAAATAATGAATGAATACAAGTTGTAAGTATAGAGAAGGTGAGGTGGGGGGCAAAGTACAAAGTGAGGAAAGGAACAAAGAGAAAAGGAACAATAACAAGAAGCAAAGGAGGGGTACTCCAGATAATTCACTTGAAACAGAAGTCCTTATCATTTCTATGCTGACTGACATACACATACACATCTTTGGTTTACTAGCAGACCAGCAGCCCTTTGTATTTCACTTATTTTATTCAGGCTAACATGATAGAAGCGGGAACTACCACCAATGGCCAGGCCATTTTTTTAAACAATTAAGGAATAGCCAACCCTCTATGTTTTTATATCAAGTCTCTTGAAATTCTTCAGGGAGCCATTAGTCACAAACAAAAGTTCCCTGAATTAACAAAGGGAATTCTCTCACAAATTATCTTCTTCCATTTTTCTTTTTATTAAATCATTGTGTGAGGACGCTGTAGGAAACTGTTAAATAAAAATTTTAAAGTACGAAGAAAAATAAGCAGCCTAAATAATGAAATGTATCCATGGTTTTTCTTCATTTTTGTCTACATGTCCTTTTACAAAGCTCATGTAAATTGCATGTTAAAATCGTATTACTTGGTCACCTTTTTCCCAAGTGGCACAGAAGTTAATTGCAAATTTGCAAATAACCAGGTGAGATGTCAGACGCTTTAGAATCATTAGCCGACATCTTCTTATTCATTACAACAGCAACTAGTCACACATCCACCCACAGTGTTGCAGGTCACATCTGTACAGCTTTTCAAAGAGCAGCGAGCATCTCATCAGTTTTAAATGCACTTCTAGGTGGAGAGAACGTGCTGAAGAGGATGACCATAATTGGCGTGATCCTGTCCTTCAGGTCGATGGCACAAGACTGTCTGAAAGATGTAATGTACAACACTTCATGATAATTAAAACTGGCTGATACACTGATGAAAATGTTTCTAATAGAGTGTATGTACAAACAAAAAGGGTGTGATACCTTTAAAATTAGATTAGTAAGTAGTAAGTAATTAACACCAATAGTTAGTTCTTGACGTTAGGAATAGTAGTTTGACACATTTTCTTTTTTAAGTCTCAAAGTTCTCAAGGTTCACTTACTAGCTTTTCACCAGCAAGGACCACACCATCAACCACATACGTTTTGAACAATTTAATAATAAAAGATGATTAGAATGCGAGGCATGAAATCGCTGGAATGTGAGACATAAAGTCGTGTGTAGTCATCAGTTGACTTGACAGCGTTTGGGGAGGCTTCTTTAGGGAATCCGCCGTAGCACTTGGGCACGAAGGGCCCCCTTAGGACCTAAAGAAGATGAGAAGGGATTGGAACAGAAAGAGGGTGGGAGGGACGGCTGCTGAAAGCGGGAGCGAATAAGAGGACAGGGTTTGGTGGATATTTATAGAGAGACCGGAAGAGGCATTTTTTGAGGTGTGGCCCT
>NC_045736.1:7290615-7293660 GCF_008692095.1 Etheostoma spectabile | reverse complement strand
TATCTGCTAGCGTAAATTCTGTCTTCATCAGCAGTTGGAGTTTTTTCAGTCTACATGTACAATATATTATTTACCAGTTATTTTATTCAACCACCTGTTGTCACGTGACTGAAGTTCCATTCCTGGATCAATTCAACGCATTCTCCTGAATGGATTTGTTTGATATTATTTGAAAGCTTATGCACAGCAATTTGTATGACATCTGAAAAAAATTACTGTGACCGCTGGAAGGCTCTAGAAATAGAGCTAGCAAGTGGACCTTGAGTTAAAATTATCTTTTTTTTAGTCAAAGTTTATGACAGTTTTACTTTTTTTTTTTTTTTAGTTCTATGGAATACCAGGTTATAGTACATTATTGTCCTGTAGTTTCCGGGTTTATCTTTTCAATACTTAAAACAACAGATAAAACATAAAACATCAACAGGAGAAGTATGGTTTTATGCACTGCATCTCTTGTTACTCTATATAGAGCTGGAAGAAAACTGATCGTTTGCTAAATAAAGTCTTTCCCACATCATGTACTGTATGATCAGAGTAACATTGTTTCATATTATCCTATAGGTCCTAGAAAAGCATTGCCCGTATCTGATTGGGCCCATGGAGTGCCTGAAAGACTTCATCTCTCCTGAAACCGACATCCAGGTAAAACATTGCATTTGTATTACAACTACACTCTAGAAACAGCATTCCGTGTGTTGAGATCCCACAGAGAATTTGAAGAGCAATAATCAGGGTCTAACTGCACATGAATCATCCCATCAGACTTTATCAACAATATTAACGGTTTATTTTCACTGGGCCGACTTATTGAGAGAGAATTTGGGTTGAAGGCATTTTATTGTGTTTACATTCATCCAGAACGTATTTACATTTGAGACTGGGGAATTGATTGATTTCTATTGGAGGTTAAGAATGAAGAATATATAGACAGTATATAGACAGTGTGCAACAGCTGATCTGAGAGATGGAGAGAAACAGTTTATTTTCTTCTATTCTCTAGTACCAACCAAATTAAATTCCTTATCTCCCTCTGGAGCAATCCGTGTGACAGTGAGCCATGAACTCCCCTCCCTTACTTACGTCTGGCCTCAGATTGAGGCATGACAGCCGTGCCACAGCCATGGCCAGCATAACCCCAAAGACGTCAGCAGTCCCGACATGCCTCCGTGAGAGAGACTGTGATCGTCGCTGCAGCTCTGCGGTCTCAACCACATCAGTGGAAACATTCTGCTCAGACAGGCTAACCATGCATGCAACCAGAAATAGGGCAGATCAAAACCTGTGTCATGACAAAGGCACCCACTGCTGATTTAGTGTCATTACATGTGCAGTAGGCCTATGTCACTTTTGTGGCTACTACATCAAATGTAAAGCACACCTCATCATCCTACTGATCGTCTTTTTGTCGTCTTCTTTTTTGTGGGGTTTATCAGCAGTAAAACGCAACTAAATAATGAAAATTGAAATGGTCCATTGCATTTAAATTACACTTCATGTCTGCATTAAGCATCAACCTGCCATTTTTAGCTGCACTTCACTTAATGCTTTATGACCATACAGGTGACTCTGAGCGTTTTTGAGCTGGCTTCTGCTGCAGGGTTGACATGTGAAATTGATCCTGCCCTTGTCGCAGCTATCCGCAATCTGCAGACAGGTAACGCTAAAACTATTAGTGCCACTATGTACACAGCTTGGTCTAATGGCTTAATGCAGTCATCGGGAAAAGATAGTTCTTTCAAATCTTAATGTTTTCTATGAAAAACCGGCAGATAACACGTCCCTTGATGAGGAGTACAAGCTTTCCTGTTTGCTGCTGGTCTATATCGGCGTCTCCCTGCCTACCCTGGCCCTGGACTCCAACTCTATCTACAGCCGAGAGCATGGAGGTGCATATCATTTCATTCATTCATAGAAATGAATATACTTTATATACAGTATATGCATATATCGACTTATTCTGTCACGTTATTTTTGTTTTTTGTCTAAGATTCAGATTTTGCTTTTACTTGTGTTTTGTGTTTTTTTATTATTTAATAAGCATTGTTAGAGGTGCCTGAGGCCTAAGACTTTCATTGTCAATGACTACTTTTTTTATTGTCGTGCACATGACAATAAAGAATCTTGAACCTTGAAAATACTTATCCCTACCTCTTCCAGCCATTACTTACAGTACCAGCTGCTGATAGTGAATAAAAAAGGTTCTCAAATCTGAAACATTAAGGCTTATTAGCATCTCTGTGCATCATACTTTCCAGTCCGGCTGACGTGGTTCGCAGCACAGTATGTTGGTTAATGAGAAACACGTTTCTGTTGAGAGAGTTTTGTTTACAGATAAGTTCAGCTGACGTGCATCGATACAGTTACTGTTGGCATGTGGCCCTGCTGACCCTGACTGCTTGGCTCCGAGCCTGGACCATTAAGAGCAGCAAATAGCCAAGATTTCTATCAAAGCACAGGGTGGCGTTGGTCTCAGATTATTTTCTTTGTCTCTATTTTCCATTGGCATGTTGGAAATAGATTTACCCTGTGAGCCTGAGGAAGTAAACTCGGTATACTTCCTCTCTAGGGCTACGGATCATTTAGTAAATGTCTCTAATTGTTGGGCCACAAAAACGTCCTCTCTGTGGCTAGGTTTACAGGAGATGCCGTTCAGTTCTTTGTATTAGTCAGTATTTAATGTTGTGTTTTTATTTTGCTCAGGCCACAACAACAACATCCACTGTTTAGCCACAGCTATCAACCAGCTGGCTGCTGCCATGTTCACTGTCCAGAAAAAGAACATAGAGCAGCACCTGAAAGAGTTTCTCCTGGTGAGTGGCAAACATTTTATTAAGTTTCCAACTATTAAATTCAGTGATAAGGTCAGATTTTACCTAGTCTATATACATGACGTCTGCGTTGTATGACTGCTGTAGTAAACTGCTTGAAATATTCAAAAGCAAATCATGTATCTTCTGTAACTTCTCTCTAAAAGTTTACACATCAGTGCCATGACAAACTATTTTTTTAATAGATCATTGTTTTAATAGTTGGTGTGTAACATTA
>NC_045736.1:7290365-7290605 GCF_008692095.1 Etheostoma spectabile | reverse complement strand
TTTCCACAAATAAAGAATACAATCCTATGCTATTTGTTTTCTTTTTAGTCTATTTTATACAGTGTTCCTATTTCTAGTCTGTCATCCACCCTCGATACCCTCCCACCAATCCTTCTTTTCAATGTACAGTTTAAATGATGCACTCGGGTCTACATACACGACGTCCGCTTCCAAGATTGCTCCAGTGCTGCCTTTTACCCGGACCTTTCGTTTTGTTTTTGTTGGAATTCACACTCAAAT
>NC_045736.1:7288923-7290355 GCF_008692095.1 Etheostoma spectabile | reverse complement strand
CTAATGAGGACTATGGTTAACTACTCCTCAGATCTCTGCAGGGTGAATCGAGACAGCTAGCTAGCATCTGTCCAATCTGAGTTTTCTGTTGCACGACTAAAACAACCTTTGAACGTACCGTCTTCCACCAAAACAAGTTCCTTCCTGAGGCTATTTTGCAAAAGCCCCTTGGCTTTTCTCAGTGTTTAGCTCCTCCCACAATAATTGTGATTGGTTTAAAGAAATGCCAATTAACCAGAGCATGTTTTTATCCCATCCCGGAATGCCCTGGAGCCATAAATGTATTAGACAGACGACACAGGATTAATTGTTTCTTGGTCACACTGCTCTGACACTATTTCAATTTAAGAACTTTTAAAAAACACTGCCAACCTTTGCACTAAATGAGGTCGAGTCCAGCAGTGTAAAAACTTTCCAGTTGTTTGATCTTTTTTATCTTTGTGTTATTCCACAGCTGGCTTCCTCCACTCTGCTCCAGTTGGGACAAAACGTGGAAAGAATGGAGATCAAAAACCGAGATTCCGTCTACCTGCTCCTACACTTGGTAGGCTTCCTAGTACATTGCTAATCATTGCTTTTTAAATTGACAATAAGACACATTAAAAATACATTAATGAGCAACACTGTTGCACTGCGTGACATGTTCACTTCATTCTGATGAACATGGCTGCAGTGGTTTGAGTCAATCCCACATACAACGTTCAACGTTAAACACTCACTAACACACCAAATGTGTATTAATCCACTGCTGAAAATAGTCCCACTATTTTCTCCTGTTTGAGTAATGTTTGCTAAAAACTACAGTGTCCAGCTGTTTAGGAAATTAGTCATAGTGACATAAAGATTTACGTTTTCAGTAGAAGTAAACAGACTTGGATTTTGGTGTTTTAATGGGATTTGTTACCAATAAGAAAGAGTTTTAACACTTTCAACACCAATTTATTCAGATTGTGGAGGAGTCTCCGTTCTTGAGCCAAGACATGCTGGAGAGATGCTTCCCGTATGTCCTGCTCCGTAACGCCTACAGGGAGGTGTACAGGTCCTACATCGTCACTCTGGGCTGAAGACTTTGTTAAACCGTAAATTGTATTTATCTAACATGCTATTTGAATGCGCATGTCAAGTTTTGATTCATTTTTCAGTCTCTTGTTCCTACAGGGATGCACATTCAAACCACGTTAATCATGTTGATAAAGCTTCCTGTGAGTCAACGTTCCTTATGTACCCATTACAAAGATCCTCCCTGATTTTACAAACTCTAGCCTTGCCAATATTACAGTGTAGATCTATGACTGCTGTAGTAAACTGCTTAAAATAGTCAAAAGCAAATCAGGTATCCTCTGTAACATCTCTCTAAAAGTTTACACATCAGTGCCATGACAAACTATTTTTTTTAACAGATTATTGTTTTAATAGTTGGTGTGTAACATTA
>NC_045736.1:7250538-7288913 GCF_008692095.1 Etheostoma spectabile | reverse complement strand
TACATTTTCCACAAATAAAGAATACAATCCTATGATCTTTTTGTTTATATTTTAGTCTATTTTCAACAGTGTTTCTATTTCTAGTCTGTCATCCACCCTCAATACCCTCCCACCAATCCTTCTTTTCAATGTACAGTTTAAATGATGCACTCGGGTTTTGCAGAATCAAAGGAGTTGTTGCCAACTTTTAGACAACATCTAAATTTTTCAAGTAGACTAACTAAAGAAGTCTAAAAACATTTTTAAGATCTGGCTTCAAAGGGAATTGTCTATTTTGGGCAGAGTTCTCCTCTCCAAAGCAGAGGGACAATCTCATTTTGTGTATCCATCTTTATCATTATTTGTAAATAATTCAGCTGCCCTTGACGTTAATGGAATTTTTCTGGATTTTATATGGAAAAATAAGTCACATAAGTTAAAAAAAGTACTTTCCAGTAGTAAAGCAGGTCTTGAAGTCCCGGATTGTATTAACACTGTGAACACCTTTAAAGTTAATTGGTTAAAAATGTGTCTTAAAAACCCAATTCAAGTCAATTTGGCATTTTATCTCAAATCAAATTTTTAACTAATTTACAGGTCTATCTTTGCATTTTAAATGTTATTTTCTGCCAAATAAATTGCCAATTAATGTAACAAAACTCCCTCAGCAAGCCCTTCTAGTTTAGAAGATTTAGTCCACAATTTTTCACCGCACAAGACTTTCCTACGGAACAATTGTAACCAACAGAACAATTGTAACATTAGAAAAAAAGAAATTCCTAAATGGTTCCAAAGAGATTTAAATCCCATTCTTTATCTTTTCAATAAATCTAGTGCGAACAGTTTATAAATGTACACAGTTTTCCAATTCCTTTCAGAGAATTTAATTCTTTAACTTGTGCAATCTCACATGGTTTACTTTTTCTTATAAAAAACTAATTAAGTTATGGTGCACACGATATATCACAGCCTCTACTATCATTGGATGGAAATGAACCAAGGCTCATTCAGTGTAACAATAAGCATATTCACAGAATCTTTCAGAGAAAGACTACAGTTGTACCAAGTTTTTGTGGATGTCTAAAATTGAGAACATAAAAGGGCTTGGCTTCTACCGTATAAGTACAGTGTTTCTAATGAAGCTAAGGAATTACATAATGTTGACATAACATATACCCTACTAATCACCTTGTTTCTAAATTAGCCGACATTGACTCTTCCTGTGAAATATCCAAAACATTTTGGATAAATTTGGAGTCTTACTTTTTTGAACCCACCAACTTTGTCTACTCCTTTAACCTTAAAGATATTATCTGTTTCTACAATGATTCAGGAAATGGTGCTCTTGAGATTCTAATTAATTTCATCATACTGTATGCTAAATTCTCTAGTCACAAGCAGAAATTTTCTAATTCCTCTCCTAATTTTGTACCCTTTCTTATTGAATTTAAATCTCTACTGAAGTCACTTAGACTGTTGGATTAAAAAAAAGTATTAAAAATATATATACAGATAGGATTACTCCTCAACCTGCGGCCCTTTGCTGTCATGTTCATGTGCTATTACCTGATTCTCTGTACACTGCATTTTGTCAATATTAAAAAAGAGCTCAGAGAAATAAGTAACTCGCACAAAAGAAAAAAAGCTTCTTGCCAATTTTAGACACTCCCTTAGTGATTTTATTTTTCAACCAGCACTGTCCCTCTTTTCTTACTTTTTTTGAAATCCCTTTTCTATATTTTGTCTGCCTCACTGGAGATCTGGATGTTCACATCCATTTTGGGTGCAGTGTGTGTGTGTGTGTGTGTGTGTGTGTGTGTGTGTGTGTGTGTGTACTCAGCGTCTAAGGAACCAGTCCTCTCACAAGAGATTACAGGTTGAATTCCCACTACAGGCAACACTTATGTGAACGCAGATGAAAATTCATGAATAAACACATGAGGGATCCTTAAAACAGCACATAACCAACTCTTATTCAATGTAAAATCCCAAACAGAAATAAACAGTATGAGTGTGTTTGTGTTTATAAACGCTGCGCAGACTAAAACACAGACGGGCCTTGGTGAGATAATGAAGTATATAATAAGCCATTTAGGGAAAATGAATGATAACGTGCGAAAGTAAAAAAAAATATAAAAAAGTTTAAAAAATAAAAAAAGACATTTTCTTTTATTTATAATTTTGTTATTAGCAGAGAGAACAGCCAGATACCAGATGGGAGGTTTGCTCATTCTTATTTCATCATGCTCTGCATTAGGCAGCAGCCAGGCCTTGTGAGCTGCCTCTTTTTCTCCTTGTGAGATCCTTAATGGTTCTGCCATTTCTTTTTACTGTTAAAGATTTCATGGGAGTTATTCCTGTTTGCTAGTGCCTCATCGCCAGCATTTGATATGACATTTGATATTTGGTTACACAGAGCCTCTCCTGCTGACACTGAGAGTTACACGCACACACGCCCGCATGCATGCACGCATGCATGCACGCATGCACTCGCACATGCACGCAGACACGCACGCACTCATGCATGCACACACGCACGCATGCACGCACGAATGCACGCACGTACGCACGCACTCACACACTGCAAAATTTAGTACACACACACACAGAATAGACTGTGAGAGTGTAAACACAGAGAGTGTAGATTAACATAAACTACAGCACTATACACACACATTCAAACAGAGGACACATGCTGGATTTACAGTAATACACAGAGGCTCAAAGCTCGTTCTCGTGTCTCTGTAAAGCTTCCAATCAAACACATGGTCTTCAGCAGTGTTTGGGGCACAGGTCATGACATCAACTACCAAGATACACAGAACACACATGTCAGTCTACTGACATGGAGAACCACACTGGTCCACACAACAGTAAAGCTGCCTTTAATGGTTTATTTTTCTTACTCTGCACTTGACTACAATTTTTAGTAACATTTTCGAGATGTTGTGGACCCTGAAAATGCAGAAGGGTGAGATTTGTTTTTTCAGTTTATTCCTTTATATTTTTTCTATTATACTTTCTCTGACTACTTGGCATGCGTTCTTGTCACATGCATGGTGATG
Organism: Etheostoma spectabile; assembly: GCF_008692095.1. Classification (NCBI taxonomy): domain Eukaryota; kingdom Metazoa; phylum Chordata; class Actinopteri; order Perciformes; family Percidae; genus Etheostoma; species Etheostoma spectabile. Next base: position 7,285,869 of record NC_045736.1, on the reverse strand, counting down.
AAGGATGGTTCTCCCAAATTACAAACAATTAGATTTTCTCACTTACCTCTGAGATAAATTTATTTTTAAAGTATGCTATTTTATATAGAAACAAAAAAGTGGGAAGCAAACAAAGTACATACAATAGGACACTGTATTATCATATTACTTAATGAAAGGGTCAGCTCACCCAAATTACAAAACCCCTCATTTTACCCAAATTTTTGTTTCTTATAGCATTGAGAATGTACTTTTACTTTACTTTTTGTCATCTATGCTAGCGATAACAAAAGCTGGTCAGTCGGACGTCATGTTGCCTGAGCTCATTTTTATTCACGAGCTCGCCCAGTTGTGCTGGGTAAAGGATGCTGATAGCCATGCTTTCATTGGCTAGTTGTTAGCAATTCAGAGTCAAGCAGCTTAGCTCATTGAATATTAATGAGAACTGGCCCAAATTGAGCTGACTCTTCCTGCAGGCTTTCTATACCACACTAGAATGGCTTGAAAAAGGTAACCAGGACATTTTTTACAGAGACCATGGTAGAACTTCAGAGACTATTCCTTTGGTGAAAAGTAGTTCCACTGAAAATTGTTTGCATCATTTTTTTAGGATTACCCATAACAACGGCAATGCTGTTCTTAGAAAGAGAGATTATATTAAAAGTTGTATAATAATGTGATTTTGCTGTGAGCACCACAAATATAATTTATTCACGCACTTTTTACGGAGCGGGTGGCAGAAAACTCTCTTTAATCAAACCAAGAGGGTTGCTTCGGTGTGAAATTCGTCCCTGAGAAATAAAAACAGATAATAAACCTTTTGACCCTTTGACCATAATCATGGTCAAGAAAAACATTTGACTTGGGTAAATCTATTTTGATTTGATGCTCTTGGACATCTCGTTCCCATGCAGAGACACATCACATTTAAGATTTATGGTGTCACACAGTCAGATATCTCTGTTTGAAGTGTAGAGGTTGGTGAGTAATAGTGGGCTTGTGTCAACTGAGTGGACAGAGAGAGAGATCAGAGGGTTTGTCATCATCAGAGGGAGACTGAGAAGATGATGGACAAAGACTAAGGAAAGCAAAATAAAAGCATATTAAGCCAGAGGCTGCAAACACACAAAGGAAAATTAGTTTTCAGTATTTTAAGAATTTTAAGAATTGTAAGTGCCACAAGATAAATGACTCTTCTAGTCTTACGTTTACATTTTTCACTGACATCACAGTTAGAATACGAGTTTAAGTCTACCTGGAGCATCATTCTCTGGCAGTTCTAAGTGTCGACTGTCCTCATAGCTTTTGGTAAAAACAAATCAACTCAAAGTGACACAGGAGATGGATAATCATGTTGCGATGTTACTTCTCTTCATTTTTGCAAAATGTCAAAGAGCATGGGAGCATGAGAGTCAGACTGACCCAGCAGCCAAAGCAGTACAAGCCAGGAGGGAGGCAGATAGCAGGCAGGGGGTTTCCCATGCAAGCCACGTTGTCGCACCACTCTCACAATTCTCTATAAATAAAGACTACTAATGTATTCTGGACCTAAAACCATGAAAGTGTCTTGGGACGTCTTTCATTGTCTTGTCTCATGTTGCAGGTGTGTGTGATTTCCTGTTGTGGTGTCTTAGCGGACAGAAAGCTCTCTTTGCTGCTCAGAAAACCCAGCTGACATCAATTGTTGTGGCATTTACAAATATTTCGACTCTGCTGTTAAAGTAAATTATGGATTTGATCATAATTGTGATTTGAGCTTTGTTCTTGTTGATTGAAGCTGCCACGGCTGGCTTTGTCACTGCAGGTTTTGTATCTTGAGTTATGCACTGTGACACCATACTTATTTTTCTTTCTGCATTATGAATTCTGTGAATCGACTTTAGCCAAAGCAGAGAACTGAAAAAGCAGCAACCTGTCAAAGCAGTCAAAGAAAATTCCTTTTAAATTTACAGTAAGAGTACCTTGTTTGGCCTCTGACATTTTCTGTGTGCTGCAGTATCGAGAACAGCAGTTCACCTGGGTGGCTTTTGAGGACAAGCTTTGTTTATGTGTTTGGTTCGGGTAACTCTGGTGGGTTTCAGTGAAAGACTCTCTGTGTAGTTCCCTAATTTGTGGCTGCGGTGGAAAATTCTCATTCGGGATTTGAGTACACGCGGCTTGAAAGCCTCGCAGTCAACACTTCATCAGTGAGTGAGGTCAACGCACTCACACTTCACACAACGGGGGTACACATATACACAAACACTCACTTACTCACTGACAAAGACGCATACACACAAAGATACACACACACACACACACACACACACACAGTTTGGGCCTGCCTAACCAATCAGAGTAAAGTGGAGTAGGTCCCCCCAGAAGTGGGTGGGAGAGCTGAACAGAAGTCTGTCTTAGGACACACAAAGTTTGCATTGGTGGTTTGGAGAACTTTTCTGCTTACAACTCCTCTGCAATAACTTTCTTTTTTTCGTCCTGTGTTTGTTTTTTTATTTAACTCTGGGGTCCATTAGGGCACATTTTGAGTGTGGAATGGCTGAACTGGTGCGAATCCGTAAGAAACGTCTGCAAATCCCCATCTCTAGGTAAGACAGGGTTAAGATAAGTACCGATGATATTATAGTATACATGTTCAGCCCTCCTGTGACTGCATACTTAAGGCTGACATTACCAAACATGCTACATCTTTCAAATTGAACATGGTTGAACACTGTTAGGTGCAGTAAGGCTGTCTGCATCACATTCTGATGTTGGAGATTTTTTGTTTTGCAGCAATGGACATATGTGAGTCAAAAACTAAACCCTGTGCAGCACAGTGACGAGTGACAATGCAGCAGTCCTTTTTGACACATTTTAATTCCGCACATTACTGCAAAGCATTCCTTACAGTCCTTTGAGCTTGTTCCCCTGTTGTTTTTAATTTGCAGTAAATTCATCAAATGTATGCTTGTTTTCACAAGTGGTTGTGTGAACACTCATTCTTTTTTGTGTGACGAAATGTGCTGCAGAGATGTTGGGTCATGTGTTTTGTTGTGGTTAACACATTGATGCATTAGTGTCTGCAGTGTTCAGAGCTCAATATCTCGTTGAGTGTTTGGGGGGGGGAGGGGTTTGCCCATAAACTCACACATTTCTCATGTCAAAGTAGTCAATATTTAATAGCGTCAATAGATAGTACTTTTATGGTGATATGATCTGATGTGGGTTTAAGTTTCTGGTTACTTTTTTTCTCAATGGAATCTACACACACAGAAATCTATTTAGAGATTTGTGCTGACAAAGCTGATACCATTCAAAGTCTTCCACACTGCTTTGCACCTAGTAAGGATGACACTATGCAGTGTGTAGATTCAACAAAGTCTTAGCCAAAGGAGGATTTGTCATTTCTCTTCTGTAAACAAGGTTTCACAAGTGCACTCGAAGAGTCATTTCCTGTAAACATTCTGTCAGAGGCTCTTCTACTGCAAACAGTTGAAACAAAAAAGACTGTGTTATCACGAAAGATTACTTGAGATTGAAAGTGAGCGGTGGCATTCAGATGCATGCTATTTTTATGACTCAACAGCTTTTGAAAGCCCTTGCCAGCGTGATAAACACTTGAAAAGCTGTGAGCGTCTCATCCCCATGAGTTGGCTCCGCAGACTGGCGCAGTTTGAACACAATCATTTTGGTCAGGGCAACGTACGTGCAGCTTACCAACATGTCTTAGAGAAATGATCTGTGGCACAAAGGTCTTTTCAGATCAAATAAGTCTATTTTTCAAATGGCCACACAGAAAATAATATCTAATCAAAGTTCAAGAATTACATGGGAGATTGTTCATTGCAGCTGTATTAAGCTTTTGTATTTAGTGACATGATAAGATTACATTAACACACTACAGGTGGGTAACACTGTAAATGACATGTGCTCCAAGCATTTGCTTTTCATTACACTGCAGGAGATCTATTCTATCACATACTTCTCTCATATAATTCGATTAAAACTTACAGATTGTGCAACATGTTCTCAGACAAGATCAGAATGTGGCCAAGACTTATAAACTCAAAAACATAATTTTTCATGGAGCCAATTGGACACAATGTGGGTTACATAAGACTTCAACCATGGGAAATTTTCCTCTCATGGAAGATTTGGCATTAATGATTCTTATTTGCCACTAGCTTTCTTTGGACAGCTTGGCATTTAAAACACTTACAAATTAACTCTTTGCTTCCAGGGGGATTTCTCAACCTGTTAATGCACTCCTCTTACCTTTCACTTACTCAGTGATACATGCTGTCAATTTATAGGGCTGTGTTTAAAAAGCTTATATCAAACACAGTCCTCAGTTTGTTCAAACTGACTTTTTTCTGGAACTACAACTTTTTTTTGCTGTAACCAGTGTGATCATTAGAAACATTAATGAGTAAATTGGGTTTCAATTCCATTGATTAATCCATCATTCAATAGAGGTACTATAAAAATGATTTTCTGGATTAAACTTTAAACTTTCCATGGAATCTTCCGTTCCTGCCCTGTGTAGGGGCCGAGAAGAAATGAAATCCTCCATTTCATCAAACCTGGACGAGATAGCCTACTCTAAAGTTTTCCCTCAGCTGAATCAACGTCATCATAGCGTTCTCATAGTTCTTTGGAACAATACTGCTGACATAGTCATGATTTTGGCCAACTGTACATTGATCATAATTCTAGTCATGATTATGGCATTTATTGTGTTATGCCAGGATTCTTCTTCTTCCGTTTTGGTGCTTGTCCATGTCCTACTATATGATATGCCAGGTGTTAGCCAATCAGTGAGATTGTTCCTATGCTAATTTGCATTGTTTTATCCAACAAGCACGGTAAGACTAAATGGACAGGCGAAACGATTTTGAAAATTAAATTTTGAATTGAATAAGAATAAATAGCAAGGAAATGGATTTTAAAATGAGAAAAGAAATTGCCCCTTCAAATGTCTTATTAAAAGCTGTATTCATAATTTGGTTTGTGAACTCAACTATTTATTTCTGTTTTTAAAACTGCATTTTTAAATGCTGTTTGATTTGTTGTTCCTATATTTAATGATGGATTAATTAATATATTTGAAAACCAATTTTTAAATTCCTATTATTAATTTACAATTAGATATTAAATAAAAAAGTGTTATTTTTCAAATTCCCTTGAGGTCCTCCACAGGGCTCTAATGTAAGAAACGTTGATGCCTAACTGCTGTAGGCATAACTTCCATTTTCACCACACCACTACTTCTTGGCGTTTGCTATTAGGAGAGGTGAAAACAGCAGTTCCAGTACTCTCAAAATAGGTATGCCATTTAATTTTTTGCATTGACAAAATCCAAATGAGGTCCTAATAAATGGTCATTTCTCCTTTTCAGGCTGAGGAGCATGCTGAAGCAGCTGGAGGAGACAGATGTTGACTTTCAAGAAATCAAAAAGAATCTTGATTTCACAGCGTCGTTACTGGAGGCAGTTTACCTCGATGGAACAAGGTAGGATATAGTAGAATAACATGATGTTGACATGTTATTTTTTATACCAACTATTTTAGTTCTTTCAGTAAACAGTTCATTACCTAAAAAAAATATCCAAAATGTTCATGAAAAGGTTAGAACTAATATTAATCCTTAACAGTATCAATACCCATCTCAGTTCACTTTGGGCACAAACATGTTTAGACAGACAACCACTCAGACTCACATTTACACATGGTAGACTAGCATTGCCTACCTATCTCCACAATGCTGTGTAAATTGGCAGCGCTAAAGTATGGTTTGGCTGTACGAGTTTACATTCTGGTTTAGGGGAATAAAATGCTCCGGCTGGTTTGTATTTCTTTAAACCAATCACAATCATCTTGGGCACCAGTAAGTCCTGGATGCAGCGACGGTATCCTAGCAAAAAACACAGTGGAAGAGAAGGATGTCAGGCTTTATACCAGCACTGTTCACAAAGTGGGGCAGACTCCACCCAAAGGCCATGTAGAGTCACCAATTTATCTGACCTTTACCTTTACCTGACTTCGGATTGTGGGAGAAAACTGGGAACTTGACCAGCCAGATGTTTTTTTTAACACAGAATCTGAGAAGCAATCACTGGAAACTGTTAGCAAAAGGGCAGGCGCTTTACATAATACCTGGCAGGTGATTGGATGAATCATCTGTCTATCCCGTCTGCCGTTTTTTGAACCAGCTGCCAGTTGCTCCTCACAGGATGCTGAGTGGTTTGGTTCACTGTTTTTTAGACATAAAAACATTACTTAAAGTTTTGACAAGATGGATTTTTATATGCATTTTTTCTTGAATCTCATTACATCGCGATATCGCGAGAATCCAGCTGCCGTGCAAGGTAAGGAAACTGGAGCGACCGAAGGAAACCCACAAAGGGGGTTGTGAGGCTACGCCCCATACCAAACTAACATGACTTTTTATTTATTCAAAAACATGCAATTAATAAAAAATAAAAGCAGTTATAGACTGATTTCCTTTGCACAACTCCACACATAGATATCAGTGTAACACTGATTATCAGGTGCCAAAATCCCAATAGAAAGTTAATCTTACACAAATGGGTATTTAAAGTCTAGACCACCCACAATAAATCAATTTTAGAATTTAAAGAAAGCGGCCCCACAACATTTAATTATTCCATACTTTAACTAATGGGTTTACACATACAACCACCGTAAACAGAAGAGATTTGTATCTTGAGTAACAAAACTTTTTGTAGAATTGTCATACACTGGTTTGTTCTATACGCGCTATATAGTGCAGAAATGAACACTCAATTCTGACACTCAAATAAAATGATGGACAGTAAATACTGTGCACTCCTAAGTGATTTTGGACACTGGGACTGATCCCAGTGCATTAATCTAGAATTCATCTATTTCTCTGTTTTCATCCTGTCTTTCTAATTAACACTGCGTGTGGGTATGTGTGCTGTATTTCTCAGACAGTGTCTTGAGACCGAGGATGACCTACAGCAGCTGCAGTCAGATGGCGTGCCTTCAGAGGTCACTGATTGGCTGGCGTCTACCTTCACCCAGAGGGTTCGGCGGCCTGTGCGACGCTCAGACGAGAAGCCCAAGTTCCGCAGCATTGTGCATGCAGTGCAGGCTGGGATATTTGTGGAGAGGTAAAATAAAACATATGTTCATTTTGTCTCTATTTCAGATTTGAAGGGTTATGAGTTTATTAACAAAGCCTGTATGATTTGTCAGGATGTTTATTATCTGATCTGAAACAGCGCAACTGCAGCAGAAAAGAAACAGAGCCAGTCATACAGCTATATGATTTATTTATGAGACTTAAATACAATAAAATAAGTAATCTATAATCTCATATATATAAAACTCTGTATATTGGACCTAAATGACTGATCTCCACTTCTGTACTATAACTGTAAAGTGTTTTATACCATCACAGCCACAGACTGCTGCACTGGACTGTGAAACATTAGCCTCCTTTTCTCTTTAAAACATCCTTCCACAGGGGACAGGGACTTTGGAGGATTTATATAAACAGCTCCTGAGACGAGTTCGCTGCACAGTGTCAACATCTGAACTTTAACTGAACTCAACATAAACATTGCATTATTTCAGGATGTTCAAGAGGGCCTACACAGCAGCCATGCCAGACCAACCTGCAGCGGTCGTAAACTGCCTCAGGGTAAGCTTCCACTGATCATTTGTAAATCTTTATGCACGTCATGTGTTATAAATCGGACAACACAATAGGGATCGCATGAATGTATTTATACAAGTATGCATCAATAATGCTGTTACTTTTGCTTTTTTCTCCTCAGGATGTAGACCGCTGGAGTTTTGACGTCTTTGCTCTGAACTCAGCCAGCTCTGATCACGCTCTACGATCTCTGTTATTTGAACTGATCACCAGATATGGCCTCAACAGCCGTTTTAAGGTTGTTTATCTATGAATGTTATTGAACAGTATATATATATGTATATATATCCACATACATATATGTATATACAGGGCACTTCCCATACAATATGTTATGATAGAAAGGCGTGAATGTCGGTGTTTTAGAGGAAGATCTTACAGTAATATGATCATTACTGCCCTTGTTATTTCTGCCTTTGTGAGAAATGTGTGTTGTAATTGCAGATATAATCAGGCATATGGGTTTTATTATAATTTTGGAACTCTGTGTTGCCAAATTATGTGTGCAAATCACATTCTTCATACTGTAAGCCCTGTCAATCCCAGCCACAACTTTATTTCAACATTCAGGCTGTTTTTAGCTTAAATTGTTGGCACAAATGTTAACCTTTGATTTTCCAACAGGACTTTGACTAAATGGTTATGTGATGCACTTTGCAGATCCCCATCTTGTGTCTGACAGAGTTCCTGTCTGCACTGGAGAGAGGATACTGCAAACACAACAACCCATACCACAGCCACGTCCATGCTGCTGATGTGACTCAGACACTGCACTGCCTGCTGCTGCGCTCTGGACTCGTGGTACACTGGACTCACTTGAATACGTTTATTTTTGAAGCTGGATTGCATTTTTAAAGGATGATGCTGGTGTTTCTGCAAATTGTCAAGATAATTGCAGGACTAAGTCATAAAAACCCAGAAATGAGTTAGCATTTAAGCATTTCCTGTTCCCTTGTTTAATTACGTCATGTATTTTGAAGCTTTTACGTTTCTTAAAAAAAGCGGTTGCAAACAATATATATCACCTAACACGGAAATATTTGGAAGCTAGTCCTACCATGCTAAAGTTAAAGCCTAAAGTATTGTTAGTTTTTTTAGGATTTGTTGACAATAAGAAAAACAAGCCTTATCCTTTAAATCAAACTGTATGTTCACCATGCTACATATAAAGTATGTTTATTATTTTGATTTGCTTTGTCTCTTGTTACTCTAAAGCACTGGCTGACAGAGCTGGAGGTGATGGCGTCACTATTTGCTGCAGCCATCCATGACTATGAACACACAGGAACCACAAACAACTTTCACATCCACACAAAGTAAGCTATTTTTCTAAAACATGTTTCATTAAAGAATGTCTTATTTAGAATGGGCTATACATACGCCGCATCCTGTTGTGAATAATTTGTAAAATGGTAAGTCAGGAAATGTAGAAATAGTAAGCTAGTGTTTCTTTAATGCACTTTTAGAAAGAGGGAATAAAGGACTCTAAAGCAAACACATTTTCATGGAGGGAACACGGTATTTTTAGATGTTGATTTTCCACATTGGAGAACTGAAGAACTCGGTCTCTTGGCACCCATCACTATTATCATCATCATGCTTTATTTTGGGTCTATACAGTAATTGTCCACAATACAAAGCATATCTTATTTGCTGAATCTAAAGTCTTAAAGTTGTACTCCACCCAAAACATATCTTTTCAGGGTAAAACACTCACCTTCTATAGGCTGAAAATAAATTCTTAATTCTTGAAGAACATTAGCTTTTGCTTGAATTTATGTTGGTTACAATTGATTCCAAGGGTTATAAGTTTTAACGTATCAAAAACGTCCATAGCAACCTTTCAAACCACACCTTCAGCAGTATGCACTTCTCAAATATCCAATTGTGCTGCAAACACTGAACGTTTTGCCAAAATATGACTAAATAAACAGCTTCATGTTGTGCAGCATTGGGCTCCTCAAAGCTTAGAAACTGAACCTGTGGATAACGCTGCAGGACTAGACTGGATGGCACTTGAAGTTGTAGACTGTATGTTTATTCAAAAGGGGAATTATTCCCAAAAGAACCAAGGTACAAACATAAAAGCCTTTATTACAGTTGTCATGTGTGTTTGTTTTATGGTATAGCTTTCTATAATTTCCTAAAAAGGGACTGATACGTGACGTAATTCAAATGAACATTCCTCATGAAAGATGGTGTATTTTTGAGGTAATTATAGGGTAAAAGGTGACATTGTTAAATTGATACATTTCTAATTTACTCATTTATTAAAACAAAGTGCCAGCATAAATATTTTAGTCAAGCACGGCAACTCAGCTGGCCCTCAAATTTCTAGTGACCAATTAAAGAAAAGAAATGTGTTCTTTTTTTGGTTTAGATTGAGCAGTTCTTTGAAGAAAATTCCTCTGGAAATCAACAACTCCTTATGAACTAAAGTCAAACTAGTTAAGATGAGATCTGGAAATTACATTAAAGGTTTTAAATAAAAAAAGGTGCAATAACTAATGTTTCACCGTAAATCATAGCAGCATATATTCTTCCGAGTAAGAAGAGGAAATGGCTGCATAGATGTTAATATTGCCTCCAGCTTTGCTAACAGCTGTTTTTCACAGGATGTCATATTGCTAAAGCATACATAAATGTATATAATAACAAATCAGGGATCAAACATCTGAGAAAACCTCATAGAAGACAGAAGAGATTAATTAATTTAGACCATGTGATTCAATTTGTTCAGTACTTTATTTACAATCCCCCCTGCCTCAGGCATTAGGCAAAGCTTTCCAATTGCCAACATGTGAGTATAATTACAGCCAAATGACATAGTTTTTACCAGGACATTACCTTCCTAAGAAATTAGATCCATAAAGTAAATTGTTGTTTTTTTTCCCATCATTACATGTTGTCATTATTAAAAACCATTATAACAATCATGATTTCAAACTGACAATGGCCTTTCTCTCTGTGAAAAATGAAACTATCAACAAACTTTTTTTAAACAGCCCCCAAAAGACCATTTTACAATCAATTGAATGTTTTCTTTGAATACATTTTTGCAAGTGTTTTATTTTATGTTTGGTTTAACAAAATAATCACTAGGTGGAAAACTTTTAAGAGTGTACTTGACACCCATTTAAACAGCCTAATAAAGTAGATTATGCAAACGAATGGACCCAGAATGCCTGATTGAGAAATTAGTTAATTACTTATTAAGTCATTATAACCCACATGGTGCCAGTTTTTATCACATCCCAATACCTCTTCAGCATTTCAGATTCCTCATTACAGACCTACAGTCATAGTGCACAAATTACTCCCTGAGGACCATCTCATTCTCACCTCCCTTCACACAACAGAATTGTACTACACATACACTAAATGCATACACACTCACTCTGTAAACGTTCTCTTGTCTGTGCTGATCTAGCCTACTTAAATCTTGCTCTTTAACTGTCTGTCTGCCAGGTCAGAGTTTGCATTGATCTACAATGATCGATCGGTACAGGAAAGCCATCACTTGAGTGCAGCATTTCGCCTGCTGCAGGATGACCAAATGAACATCTTCACAAACTTGACAAAAGAGGAATGGATGTAAGACAACTATATTTCTTCCTTCAAAAATTGTATTTCTTCTTTTTGGTTTAGTTAGAGACACTGGCCATTTATTGAATATAAATCACAGATTTGGCACAAAAGAACTCTCAAAGACTTCAAGCAGCAACAAGGTTTCTGCTGGGAGACCTAACCCTCCTTATAAACACATACATGAATATGAAATCCTAGTTACATCTAGAATAATAATCTAAAATACTATTAGGTTTGGATGGGAGTTGACAGTAGTAGCAAGAAAGTTAGAATATAGTTGGATGTGAGCTGATAGCCACACAGCTGTGAATAAGCCCACAGATTATAAAGCATGAATAAAACTGTTGTCAACTGTTTGCAAGTCACGCTTCAGCATTTGTCTGAGCTTACGCTACAGTATGCTTCATTTACTGAGAACTAAATAAAGATGTTCTTAAGAATTCGTCCACATTCGGGTTGATACAATAGCATTTGCAATACAAAGGATAAAATGTCATATAAAAAACTCAACCATTTCATGTTTATTCTTATTTTGTGTTGCACAGTTAATTGCATTTTGTTTATCTTGTTCCTGTTGAAGAAGTTTGACAGCCATAGTTTTTTTTTTGGCCATTTGAAAAAGTACATATCCATTTAATTAAAGAGTAAAGGTTTCATTATGATTCTGTAGTTTGCCCAAATGATCAGACTGGAGGTAAATGCATCATAGAATAGGCAGAGATAATTAAAATAAAACCTGCGTTGCAATAGACCAGGATGCAGTTTGAACAAATGGCATGACAAGCTTTTCTTCTTGGAAAACTTCACTGATCTCCACCTACATGACAACACAGCTGAATGCAACCAACCATTACCTTTTTGTCAAAGGGCAATCTGAGAAACTCACTTCCTAAAATTTAAAGTGATGAGAAATGTTGGACAACAACCTTTCAAGGTTTGTACAACAAGAAAAAAAATCAATCAAAACCCTTTTCTGTATAGAGAGCAATGGAACATATCTGCCAAAATCCATTTTAAAGGATTAAGCTTTAGAATAGGCTGCTGCACTGCTAATAGTCACACGAGTATTTAAGCAGTATACTTGTATATATATTGTATACTTGTGTATTAATGCACAGCAGAAAATAGTGTGAATAGAATAAAATGAACAATTCACTTCTGTTTGAATATCTTTTGCCCATAACTACAGTGTCCAGCTGTTTTGGTCAAAGCCCCTTGAGGCCAACTTGTCCTTTATATTGATATTGGTCTATATAAATAAATACATACAGTACATTGTTTTGACTTTTCTTTTATTAAAATATTTAGCCTATACAAAATGAAACTATACATTTCTGACCTTTTATAAGATTTACAACTTCAGTTTGAAATAATGTATTTGGGGATGATTATCACAAACACAGCTGTCTAAAAGTATTGAGACTAATGCATGGTTGGTTTGGGTCTTTTCATGAGCTTGTTTGACAATAAGAAAAACGTAGAATAATGGCAGCCCAATCATTGGAAATAAGAGTAGTTGAATGGTGTAATTGTGTTGGTGGATTTCAAATGACTACAGGGTGACAATATCTGAAGAGAAGAGGACTAAGTGAGGGCAATTATCAGCCAAGCATGAATTTGTCCTTAAATGAGACTTTACGTCCTTTCTAAAGCTGCAAGACTGCTCCTCTTTTTAAGATAGCATGTCTCCTTTAGGAATCATTAAAAGATCATTTTTTATTATTTCTGTTTGGTGATTCATACAAAAATAAGCAATGGAAAATTAAATGAGCCACTGTCTCGCTTACTGCACTGTAAGTAACAATCAGAGATGTTGTCAGTGAGCTACACGCAGCGTATTTTATCATTTTCATTTACTTGTACGATGTGATGTGTAATGTACTTAATATACAGTGTATATACTGCATGTACTGTGTATTTATATATATATATATATATATATATATATATATATATATATATATATATATATATATATGTATATATATATGAACAATTAATTTCTGCACTGTATAAACTGTTTTTATACTCATGGATGCTGATGCTTTACATATCACAGTTACAGTAGCCTGCCTATGTGTTTTATTAATGGAAGAGCTCTGCAGATATCATCAAAGATAAACACCAGCAGCATACTGTATATTGGGCATTTCTAGCAGTCAGGGTTACCATGGGAACTAGAAAATCCATCAGGATATCTAAAAAGATGTAATGAGTCTGGTGTTTTTTACTCTGCACAGTTACTTCCCGTAATCCAAGGTCAACTATAAAACTGTGTCTCTGTGTGTTTTTGTTTATAGGGAGCTGCGATCACTTGTTATAGAGATGGTGTTGTCCACAGACATGTCCTCCCACCTACTCCAAGTCAAAGGGATGAAATCCTGTCTACAGCAACAAGAACGGTAATGCTAATGGACTGTGCTGCTGGTTCACGCTGTGGTGTATAATCAAGGGGTCATAAAATAAAATGTTGAGAGCAGATTTCACTGAGTCAAACACCCTGCACAAACAGGCAGACAGGCAAATTAGTGTCATGCCAGCCATTGTCATTAGACCTGTTGCACAACACGGCAAACCAAAACAAGTGCATTATGCTTTCTCCAACAGGATTGATAAGCCCAAAGCACTGTCTCTGTTACTCCACACGGCTGACATAAGCCATCCATCCAAGCCCTGGGCGCTGCACTCTCGCTGGACCAAAGCCCTGATGGAGGAGTTTTTCAGGCAGGTAGGAGCTCTAATAGACCTCAACTGACAATGTGACTCTTTCTCTACTTCTCTTCTCTTATTGTTTTGACATAGACACAGACATAGAATATTTTTTAATAATATGGTCAAACAGAAAATAAGATAAAAGTTAAAATGCATAATTGTTAGATTTGGTTAAAGGAATAGAAAATTTGCTTTCATGTCAAGTTTAGACCAGAAGATCGCCACCACTCTTAATATCTGGACAGTAGATATGTAGCTGGAGCCGGCAGCAGGTTAACATACTGAAGCTTAGCTTATAAAATAGAAACAAGGGGAGATAGCTAGCATGGAACTACTCAAAGGGTAACAAAATCGGCCTACCAGGACTTTCAATATTTTGGCCCATAACCCCTCTAAAACCCCAACATTTAAGAAAAAGAGAAATAACGTGGTAAATAGTTACATTGTCCTTTCTTTTTGGGGGGCTTTTCCACCTTTATTTGATCGGACAGCTAGGTGAGAAAGGGGAGAGAGAGAGGGGCGAAGACATGCAGGAAATCATCACAGGTCAGATTGGAACAATGGACCTCTGTGTCGAGTAATAAACCTCTAAGTATATGGGCGCCTACTCTACCCCGGATCCAACCTGGCACACATCGTCCTTTCTTAAAGATGTGAAATATTCAATTAACCAAATTATCTTACCACACATACAACGAGAGAATAGAACTCTTTATGTAAAGAAAAAACGACTTGATTTTCTCGTAAAAAACTAATTTTTAATAGACTAATTGTTCCAGCTCTACTGGAGAAATGACAACATTTAGACCATATGGGGCCATAGAGTTAATAGAATATATCTTATGTATCGTGTAACATTTTCACTGAAGTATTGTGACTAGACGTGTTGCCTTCACATACAGTATGTTCACATTATTTCTACTCTGTTCTTTCATGTCCTACCTACTACTGTTCTTATTTGATGGGTTTGATAACTTAATAGCTGCAGTTTTATAAATGACTCAGTCTGAAAGGGAGAAAAGAAGTTTATTGGGTCAGAGCAAACAAAAACGACATAAATCGCACCTCAGGTATGAAACATAGACAGTCAGAGAGTAGAAAGTCTCTTTGAAAGATTTATTGAACAGCTACCTTGTGCAGTTGATGACACACTAGATCTTACAAAGTCTGATTTCAGACAAGATTTAAGACTGGGCAAAAAGTCATCCACTGAGAATCGATTGATATATCTGTCCCAAGATATATCAGATATATAAAAAGTTTGGTATATATATATATGTATATATATATATCAAAAAGTTTGGTATATATATATATATATATACCAAACTTTTTGATCTTGTTGAAATGTGATGTTGACTTTCAAAACTTCCAAACCTCATGAACAATGATAATTTTTTATTAATTGTTAACCTTGGAAACATAATTTGACAAAATAATCACACTCAAAGAGTCAAAATTCACTATAAACAATATACTTGATTTTGTTATTATATGTATAGTGTTACAAAAGAGTGAGCATTTAATTGTTAATGGAAATTATATTTGTTGTTTAGACAGTGGGTTCATGTTATTATATGATGACTTTGTTATTTGCAGTGAGTAAGATGACCTGCAGTGCTACGGAACAAAAACATGAATAAGTACAGTAGATTTGAAGAAAGTAAGCTATAACATATGACAACATTACAAAGTATTCCTTTATACAGAGAACCTCATTATTTACCAAAGAACAAGAATATCCACCTCAAAGATTTAATAGCTGTTGGAGCTTATGGTGATGCAGTATAACGACATCCTCAGCAGATTGTCACGGAATTAGAACTATTTACATGTTTATAAGCTTTACATAATATCGTTATTCCTTAAAAAGCTCTTAAAATGAATTTGAATGTAGTTGAAAGCTTCAGCACAGCTAAATGGACCTTGAGATGAGATCATTTGACAACGTATTTGTCTGAACTAGTTTTTATAGATAGAGAATAGCTGAAGCATGAGGCACCTCCCCTGATTACTTTGAGGGAGATTCTTAGCTCAGGAAGAGATGCAATTATCCAGTCATGTGTAGGAATGGTCAATCGTGCATTCTTACATCCTACTTAAAATGCCATTATTGTCACACAGATGCCTACTGACTCCTGCCAGATTGGCTGGTTTTGTGAGGCTGGTACTTTGACTGAGTGGCTTTCCAGTAAATGCAGCAATACGTTTCAATGTGCTGTCCTCCTCTTCTATTTTCACTGCCTGGACTCAATAAAGAAAAAATAGAATATAGCAGATGTTAGGCAGCCCAACTCTCTTTGAAAACAAGATGTGAGAAACATCTCTCTAAAAGGCTCTTAATGTGTGTTGTGTAACCTTTAAAAACAAAAGCATGATATTTTTTGAACAATCTAAAAAAGTCTTGG
Source organism: Etheostoma spectabile (assembly GCF_008692095.1). NCBI lineage: Eukaryota > Metazoa > Chordata > Actinopteri > Perciformes > Percidae > Etheostoma > Etheostoma spectabile. Next base: position 7,269,498 of record NC_045736.1, on the reverse strand, counting down.
CGAGTGTTGCAGTTAAATAACCTTTTAAGAGTTATTTCCAGGTGACGTGTGGGATGCCCTTTAAGATATCTTCTCTCTCTCTTTCTATCTTTGTGAGGGTGATAGAGAGGCAGAGCTCGGCCTTCCCTTCTCTCCTCTGTGTGATCGAAAAAGCACCCTGGTAGCCGAGTCTCAGATTGGTATGTCTCACAAAACCTATTTCTATATTTAAATTACATTTCAATTTATTTACTGGTGTAAAAAATAATCATATTTTAACGCTCAGCGACATTTCCTTTTCACATGTTTATATGGCACTCTTTTCTTCTGCAGGGTTCATAGACTTCATTGTGTATCCTACATTCTCTCTGCTGACGGACATGGCTGAAAAGATTGTTATTCCTTTAGTGGAAGAGAACCCAGGGCCACCCGACCCCTGCAACAGACACAGGTAATATAAAGAGTAGTATTGCACTTGTATTGCACTAGAAAACTGTACTTCATTTTTTGGTTGGACATTTGGTTGGTTTGTCTTTTAGCATAAAGACTGGAAACCATGGATACATAAAGAGCTAAATATGGTGCGACCACTTAGCCTTGCTGTGGTGTTGCAATTAAGAACTCCCTCTGGCCCAAAAGTGTCTCCATTGCCCACCTTTACAAAACAGACATCTAAAGCTATTGAAGGGACACCTCAAAATGCAAACGAGTTCAATTATTACTCTTTAAATGCTGAGTGACCAGCAGGAGAAACGAGAATGTGCGCAATGTGGAAGCAAACCCGTGAGAACTTTCTCTCGCCATTCTGCTCAGCCGGGTTCCACCGCGTCTACCGCCCAGGCCACATAGCCTGAGACTACCACTATGTTTGACTGCTACATGGAAAATACAGACACATTGAATCTCTACATGAACCGCAGCCGAACCATGATTGATTGAACCTGCAATATGCGTTACAAGTTGAGGTTTATAATAAAACATACTACAAAAAACTCAGAAGGCGCATTACTTATGTCATAAGAAACGGCCTGTTACCGCACAGTGCAAGTTCAGCTATCAAATGTTTAGTCAAAGTAAAAAGAGAGACATCATGACTCAATACAACTTTCTTAAAGGTGGAGATTTTCAATTCTAATATTTATAATGCTGGACATTATATTTTAATTGTGGTATTTTGTAGGTAGAATCTGAATCTGCAATGTGTTCTGTCAGGTAAATATAGGTTTTCCTCTGAAGTACAAGTACACGTTAAGTCAGTAGTATAGGCCTATAGTTGCATATTAAGTGCTTTGGGGGGCTTCTGTAATGTATGTTCGAGTACAATGTTTCTGGAAAAAGCTGCAAGCAGCGATACAGGAGGCCAAGCAATCGGACCCTTCCAAACAGGCATGTTTGGATTAGGCACTGCACTAGCTATCTAAACTAAAGAACGAAAGAAAGGTGAATTGGGGTAACACTGGAAAAACAAGTATAGCCATGAGAGCACTGCCATTTCTCAACAGTAATCTGTGGAAGGAGAGCTCCAGAGGCCTGCAGTGGAGTCTCGCTCACATCACAGCTGAGCTGGTGAGCTTTCGCTCCACTTGGACGCGACACACCGAAGACAACAAGCTCAAATGGAAGGAAAGTGGCTCTAATGGTATGTTGCATAATCATTCATTCTTTCACTCATTACTGTTGTGAATGTACTGTATATCCACTGGGTAAAGTCCCACCTATCACAGCAGGGCGTATCACTTAACAATTCTGAGAAATGGTTATACTTTTCCACTGTCTTTCAGAACTAAAACGATCACATGAAAGGTTTGACAACCTTTGCTCACACAAAATGAACGATCTTTGTTCTGGAAAGATGTGTGGCTGATTTGGCAGAGACAAAGCCACTCCGCTCCATAAATGTGCTCACTCTCCCTGATATGATTTGTTATTTACTCATTTCACAGTGATCTCATGAGTAGATTAACGGTTTCCTATTCAGTTTAAGAACATTTTCCATTGTCTTTTCCAATATCCTCCAGGATTTTCAGACCCCAGTGTGACAAAAGGGCAGAGATCCAGCCAAGAGGAGCTGTCAGAAAAGTCCCTGCAAGACCCCACTGCAGATTCAAAACAGTAAAAAAGGACATGTTTCCCAGGAAGGTCAACTGAGGTGATGCTGAATCACTGTTTGTAACAAAACCACAATGCCTTCTTATGTCATGAGTGAGGAAGACGGAGGGAGGGAGGGAGGGGTGTTTTAAGGTTAACATCATCTTCCCAAGGTAAGATGCTGTATATTCACAGACATGTCCCAATGTCTTATTTCAAGGATAGTATACTGTGCTAATTTAAATGCAGAAGTGTACATGCTGGCCATGTTATACAGTATCTTGCATGTTATTAAATTAATTTGCCACCTAAACACTTGTAATGAACCTTTATTAGTTTGACTTGTACACATATTATTTAACCATGCAATAAACATTGAATATAGGTCCATGTGTTTCTAATGTGAAGTATTAAGTAATTTTTAGGCTGGCCTTGTTATGTTGGGACATTGTGAAATGTTGTTTTTAATTAAAACATTTAAAGGTCTGTCTGCAAGGTTGCATTGTTGTTTTAATTGAAGCTGCTGATCTTGCATCACTTTAACAATTATTGTCTTTAGTTCCAAGTCTTCAAAGTTAACTGCAGCACATTCAGCGGCTTACTCAGCAAACCATTTTGACTTTGCAAGTGATCTCTTTTCTAAATTAGAATTCCCTTTTTAAAACCACATGAAATTGTTTTAAGTAGTTTAACTGTCAGAGGTGATGTTTTTAGGACATCAATTATAATCCCTGTTAGGATTTATTAAGTCAAAATTAGTTGACCATTCTCATTAAAATTCAAACTGTTTACTTAGCATTACAACACTATCAGGCGATGTATATCCACCCAAAGTCAATCGCCCTGTCTCATTAAATAGACTTGAGCTGGACAGAGGAGTCACATCTGCATCTGCACTTGAGCATAGAAGCATCAAACACATAATACTAATAATAATACTGTTGGTAAAAATGCATTTTGAATATATAGATCCAACACTTTAGAACTTTAGAAAAACATTAAGAACAATTTATTGCAAATATAATTGAACATTTAAAGTGTCTCTCCAGCAAGTAAGTATTATATTTCCATAAAGATGGGGGACTTGCAAGACCACTGTATGAGATTTCCTGACTTTTAATCCTTAATATGGGTTGAGGTCGAAAGCATCTAAAATCTTTATCCCAAACTTACCAAAATGCAATTTACTGTAAGTGTCTTGTTTTGTTAGACCCTCCTTTGACGTTAACATACACAGTAAATAATGTTAAAGTCAAGTGCCCCTTTGTCATGTGCCTTGTCTTCTGGTTAACCCAATGTTTCAGTTCTCTGCTCTTCCAGCTGGAGGTACTGTAGAGCAAAATGACAGAAGCGGCTTCAGGCTACCCTGGAGGGTTTAGCTTCAAACACTCTTATTTTAACAATTGTCAGTTAAGCCGTGTGCCATTGCCTCTTCAGCTTTCTTCATCTCAGGACCTTTCTGACATATGAAGCTGTTCTCCATTTAAGTCAACTGGGTGGCTTTAAATAGCACAACAAGTATTGAAGACACCGTTCTGATACAGTATGTTGTATGCATAACCCAAACACACACACACACACACACACACACACACACACACACACACACACACAGAGCTTTATAAACGCAAAACAGTGAAAAACACCAATCTTTTACTGTACGTATTTTGTATGAGGTATCTGCAACATCTTGATATGCAAAATAAGCATTTTTACTGCATGATATTGTACATTTCTAAGGTGTAGTTTCTTTAATCAAGACACATTACTGTAAAAGCTATGATCAGAGTGTCTCCCACCCTGACACAGAAAGTCAATAAAAACTGCAACTTTGGTCTTTTGCTCTCAAGAAATCCTTGCAATAGAAGTGATCAATCTCACACAGGCCATCTTAAAAGGCAACTGGAAATGCCACATGTAGCTTAAATTGCTGCAGTTACAAAATGTATTTGTGAAACCCAGTCCTGTGTATGAAAAATGTATACTTTTATGCTCCCAGCTCTGAGAGCATTGAATTATTTATTGGCAGAGTGCCTATTTTAAGGATAAAATCTAGTAAACACATGACCAGTGGTGCGATGATGTCACACACTGTAGTTTAACTTGAAGATTTTAAAAACCTTCCCCTTAACTACCTCTTTTTTGACGTTTTATGTATAAAAATTATACATTATACAGTAGGAAAGCAGATCCTAGTTTTTGTGCTTTGAACATTCAAGACTTAGCAGTGCTACATCATGCTGACTCTAACTGACTAACATGCTTTTACTGTAACTTGACTGAATGCAAAATTAATAGACTGTGCCCGGATAAGTGCAAGAGAAAAACAGCCAATCACCAATTTAAACATTTTATTGTATCAAACAAATTTTAGATTACAGATGTAATCATCAATTCAAGTACAATTGGAACAAAACTCCTCTTTTTTTGTCCATGTAAAGTACACTATTACCATTCAAAAACAGAACAAACATTACATGGTCCATAAATACACTGCAGAAGAAAGAGACAAAGCTTGCACAGGAATGTTTTCACTGTATTTCTTGTTCATGTGGTCATTGCTGTGATCAGTACAAGAGTGGCTCTAGTTTTGTGTTTCAGTCTTTTTCAGGCATGTCAAGATATGTGAAGGTTATTGAAGGATTGTCACATAATCTACATAATAAAGCCACTTCAGTGATACAAATTATAGATTAAATAACATGTTAGAGTGCTTTATAATGTCCTTGTTTCATACAAAACCTCAATGAAAAAAGAAGGCCTGTAATTACAGTTTGCGTGTTTGATTCTCTGTTTTAATTAGTTCCTGTACAACGAGAAGCACAGCAAAGACAAGTCACTGTACATTCAGCGCCATGCAGGAAAGTGTGTTATGTCCAGGATGTAGATTCCCAAGAAGCATTTATGTGTCAAATACGAGGATGCAATTTGAGATGGGTTTTTCATTGTTAAATCAAAATATTTAAATGCAGTTGGAGACACAACCCTCTATAATCATTTTAGATATCCCTTTTTACAATTAAGAATAATGTCAACTTATTTTTTTTAATTTGTTGTCAGCATTTTTTTTTTGATTAAACGGAAGAAAAAGGTCTTCAAGAGAAATATCAGAAACACTCCTTTTCCTCTTAGTAGTTGTGTCTGATTGACAGCAGCTAGCAGATGACCTCTGGAGAGTCAAAACAAATGTGGCCACATGTCTAGGGCAGTCAGGTGTTGTTAGCAGTGGTGTTGAAGAGTAAGGCCGGCTGCACACTGCCTGCGTGGCGTGTGCATGGCATTTGTGTTGCGTGTCAGTTGCGTCGCGGTTGTGTGGAGTTTTCTAAGTCTTTGCACACCAGAAACGTGTCTGACTGCTGCTGCTAGCCTTGTCTGTACACATGTTTGTTTCTCATTGATAAAATGAAATAATCTTCAACTATATACTGATTTGATAATAGCAAAGACAACGTCGGCAGTATTGACAGCCAAATAGGCTACAGAATGTTTTGTTCTGTATTGACAGGTGCAATATTTGAAAATCGATAATTACTTATTTTTGTTTTTTTAAATTACATTTATAACTGCTTTTAAGTCAAAATCTAGAGACTTTAAAACATCAAAATGTCATGTATTAAATGTATTTGTGTCAAAATGACACATGAACATCTTTTCGTATTCTATTTTTCCTGAAACCGCTTCCAACACGGTTGTGGGTCGCGTGAAAAATAGGCGGCGGTGCTATTTATTGCATGCACTCGTCTTCGGTCTGGCTCGACACGTGCATGTCACGCAGGCAGTGTGCAAGCTCAGGTCCTTAGGCAGGAGGCCTAAGGACCCGAGCTGCACCTTACCGTACATTTGCAGGTAAGTTAACATGCAGTTTATGTGCTGCAGCTGACCTGCTAATAAGCTGCTCTATCACGCCTGCAAATTGAGGTTAGCAGTGCACTTTTCCCCCGTTAGAAAAGAAGAAGCTTGTTTGGACTCTCATTCAACAAGCTAAGGTGAAGGACATGTTGTTTATAAGTTATAAAAAGGGGACCTTAGCAGGAGAGTGTGTTGTGTTGCAGGCAGATGTCTGGCCGTAACATTATGAGGTTTACTGCTTTATGCATATATGGTTTAAAATAAAGGGATTATATTGGCTCTACGGAAACAAGGTCCCCATCTATGTATACCAGAACAGTAGTCCCACAAATGAATGCTAAGATAGGGGGCGCCTTCATGAATCCAATAACGTTTTCCCTTTTGGTTTCTGTTTTTTACTCAAAGTTGAACACAGAACAAGCAATTTACAGAGCAGATATGTAATGCAGTTCAGGCTACAACTAGCAATTTCAATAATGAATCTTCTGATTATTCACTCGAATAATCAATTAATTGATGAACCAATTTCGATATAATATATGTCAGAAAATTGTAAAATATGGCCCCCAGAGTTTCCCAGAGTTTAAGATGACATATTGTTTTGTCTACGTTTTGACCAACAGTCCAAATATGTTATATGTCATAGAAGAAGACATGAATCAGAGGATTATGGCATTTATTCTTCAAAACATGAATCAAAAGGATTAATGGACTACCAAAGTAGTTGACCATACATTTTCTCTCAATCAATGAATTGACTAATCACTGCAGCTCTACATGCTGCAGCAGAAAAAGAACATGCAATGCCATTAGTGTAAACAAACATGGATATATTTTTGATAAAAACTGTAAATCTGCTCACTTGTCCTACCCATTTAAGATTCTGCATCTAACTAACTAAATGGTGACATTTGAATTTAAAAGTGATGATTTTGGCCCCGGTTATCTATGAGGTACAAATACATTTGTATTGCTTTGAGATGGAACAATTGCAGTAAGAGGGTACTGGCACATTTAATGACAAAAACTAAAAGGAATACAAATTGCTTTGGAACATTAAAGTGGACATTATTCATCTGAATGGTGGTAGTTTATGATAATGATTGTGTGACTGAAACAGGAAAAGACTCTCGCTTTCCCATTAACTAGATAGTAACTCACAGTCTGGCACAGTAAACTAGCTTTATTAGTGCAGGGGAGGCTATAGGCATCAAATATATTATAATTAAATAATTCACACAGGATTAAAATGAGTGTAAAAACCTTTGTTCTTGTTCTTGGGATAATAAGACCTGACTGTAGAGGAACATAGATGCCCTGATGTTTCTAAAATTTGGATCTGCAGACACAATATTCTGTCATTGTATTGGGCCGCCTGAGCAGCTTTGTGTTATACACAAGGCCGCTCTACTCTTTCTTCAGGCTACATTTCTTTGTTTTCTCCTCGGCCGGCTGACTCACACTGGATACCGCTGCTTTTGTTTCTGCAAAATATAGACAGATACATAAAAGACTGAGGGACAATAAGAGAAAGAATAGTGGCTTTCCTCCTAGGATTTTAACGGAGTCTTGCAGTTTAACAATAAATAAATATTTGGGAACACGTTTTATTAATTCAATGTGGGGATGGTTCTTTCTCCAAATGAAGAGAATAGTATGCTCTTGTTTATGTTGCTTGGTGTTTGACTACATAGACACAAAGGTCATGATATACATGAATCCAGTTAGCTTTACAGGAGAGGTAATAAACAGTGTGTTTGTCCATTCTAGAGTAAGCTGAAATCGTTAGCAAGTCCGGCTAAGTATCTTATCACTTAGGCCTGCGTTAGCCGTCCGACGGTCCAGGCAAAAATGCAGGTCTTTTGATTCAGTTTGAAGGGGGTTAGTGCGTTTAGGCACTAAGGGTTGCCAAAGGGGGGACCTGGTCAAACACAGAGGTTGTGTGATGATATTAGTCCCATGCAAATTTGCATTTCTGTGATTTGGGGTTTGTATGGGCTTTGTTGTCAATTAAAATGGAAGTTTTGACAGAGCCTTGACATCATATACATAAAATATTGTCAGTAATTTGATTAAAAAACAGATTTCTCTTCACTGTGTAAATGCGCCACATGACATGGGGGGGGGGGGGCATTTCTAAATCACACAACGTCCCCTGGTAACACTAGTCCTGTGGGATCAGCGCTCTAGCAAGTAAAATAAACTGATTGAAAATATGAGCAATAAAGCATATTCAAAACATAAAAATAAGTCAGCTGGAAACATTAAAAGTAAGTAGAAGTTGCTGACCCTTGGCCCTCACCCTGATCCTTGTCCTTTCAAGTATGACCAAATAAGTACATTTACCCTAAATGTTCATTAAATATTCACAGCTGTAGTCTACCAAATTTATCAAACTTTTTTCTTTTTTTTTTCTTGAGGTTTTGATCAAAATATTGAAGGTCCTAATTCAGTTGAAGAGCTGAAATTAAAAGAATGAAAGACTAACTGGGAGGATGCTACTCCGGAAAATGGCGTGACATGATCCGCCAGAAAGATGACCTCTCACTCTGTCTCGTATCCACTTATATCCAGTCCAGTCACGATTGAACGGCGGTGTTACAGATCGTCAATTTGTTCGTTCAACATTGTCTTTACATTATTGCTTTGTCCGAACACATTAAAACATCATAATTCATAATCAAGTGTTATAGCCACTGTTATGCCTTTGTTTTATATATACATGATGTATAAAGTGTTAAGCAATTATTTGTTGCAACAAACTACATTTTCTTGATTACTAGGTCCACAGTCGTAAATCAGTGGTGAAGAGAAAGAAAGAAGGAAAGAAAGAAAGAAAGAAAGAAAGAAAGAAAGAAAGAAAGAAAGGAAGTCTACAGTATAGCTCAGCCCCACTGGACCCACAAACACATTTTCCACTTCCGTATAAGCAGCTTCCCAAGCTATTTCAGCCACAGCACAGCGCTCTGTGATGTGTGGATCAAAGCCACTTCACAGATGTTTTTTGACAAGCCATGCTTACATGACACCAATTCAAGTCTGTTGAACTGTTTAACATTTCTAAATAAACCCTGCCTAGTTAATGGATGAGTCCCCTGAGGGAAAGGATTCTTGCGTAAACGTGGCTCTTTTGACTTTACCTGCTTGTGCGTTGTTTTGTTGTGATGAGCAATCTGCTACGTTGGAGAGGGGGCACTCGAGTCCATCAGCAGCTTCTAATAAACTCTCCCTTGAGAACTCTGCAGGGGGCAGAGAGACAAATAGAGGTTGAGATAAAGGTGAAAAGATATATCTAACCAAGGAAGAACAAATACACCACGCAATGCTCCTATATTTTCAGTATACATTTACAGTGGCATTATATTTAGTCATGCTGAGTGAATTGAAAAGGCTGATCTTTTGAAGCCACCACCAACTGAACCTGTGTTAATGGTCATCGATTGGTTTCCCCCAGCTTCCCCTATGCTCTTTTCATCTGAACTGAGAACTTAATTAGCAGCCATAAAGCAATCCATAAAAAGACAGTCATCTTTTAACATTGGAGTACGTCTTGTTGTTGTGTGTCCCAGTGAATTAGAATGAAAATAGATAACATTTACAAAAATGAAAATTTCAGCACTTCAGAAAATGAGCCCTCCTGATGCATTACTGCTGGGTATATGCCAAATGTGTATTTTCTGTACTCTGTGACCAACTTTTCACTTGCCATTAAATTGAATCCTTGGTGTGAGCTGAAAAGCTGTTTTTCTCATTATATGGTAATGTATTTCGCACAATCAGGAGACAATATCTGCTATGGTGGCACTTTGAACCATGCAAGCGTTTTCATTATTATTGTATTATACGATTATAGTGTGGTCTATTTGCTCTATATGGAGTGTATGTTCTGAGATAACTTCAGTCATAATTTGACATTAAATATAAGTAAAAATGTGTATTTAGAAATTTCAATTAATGGAATAGTTCAATTATTCACTTTCTTGCAGAGAGTTAGATGAGATGATTACACTCCCAAGTACGCTATATATGAACCTTCAATACAAATACACATTATTTATTGTACAGACATGAGAGCAGTATCAATCTTCTCATATAACCCTTGGCAGGAAAGTGAATAGGCTTATTCATCAAAACTGTTCCTTTCAATGCCCTCTTTTCTCCAAGCTCTTGCTTAACTTTTCTTAATTCTCCTCTTTCTCCATAACACGATCATCTTTTACATGCATTCCTTCTAGACATTTTCCTTCTTACTGCCTCATGTACTTCACTGCTCCAATGTTCTCCCAGTTCAATGCCCTTCCTTCGTACGCTGTATTTGGCTTAATCTCTCCCTCAATATTATTCCTCAACCTCTCCTCCCTCTCTTTCTCTTCTCATGGTGCCACACCATCCATTTTTCAGAGGCCACTGCAACGACCTCGTTATCTGTCCTTCTTTATTCCAGCATTCAATTGACCACTTGTGCCCATACCATTCATGGGCCATTCATATTACGAGCTCAAACTGACTGACATGCACAAGTGGAAAGTGTGTTTGCTCTAGCACCATGCTTACAGTATTGGTACAATTTTGAGGTACTTGTACTTTACTTGACTGTTTCTTTTCTTTGCTTCCTACTTTTACTGCAGTACATTTCAGAGGAAAATATTGTACTTCATACTTTTATAAGTTACAAGTCCAGATTCTACTTAATACCCTATGATTGTCTTAAAGTGCTCATGTTATGTTAATCTTTAGGTCCATAATTGTATCAAGAGGTTGTACCAGAATAGGTTTATGTGGTTTAATTTTCAAAAAACATATTTTTGTTGTACTGCACATTGCTTTCTTTTCACCCTCTGTTTTAGCTACCGAGTGAGGCATTACACTTCTGTACCATCTTGGTTGAGAGTCGCACGTGCAAAGTAACTAGTGTTACTAACGTAACAACTAGGTAAGGACTACTTGCTAGTCAGTTAAAGAGTATGAGGGCGTGCCACGCTAGCAGCTAGACGAGCATTATAACATGTGTTACAAAGTGGTGTGCGTTTGTCACAGAAATAAAGGCTGGACTACAATAGAGCTGTTTGGAGCAGTTTGTGAGCAGTGTTTATTCTGGAAGATGGTAAGTCCCATTGGGGTGGAATTTGGGCGTTTTCACTTAGTAAACCTATAATGTGCACAAAAAGATATATAACAAATAACAAGGAAAGGGAAAAAAAGTCAAAACGTATAACATGAGCACTTTAAGGAAAAACACATGAACATGAACATGGAAACCTCATACTACTCCACACATCTACAAGTAGGGTCTAATGTTATAATAATATAATTTTAAAATGTTTTGAAGTACTTCTGTTAGTAGGTTTGTTGCTGAAATAGGCAGCTGCAATACAGTAGGCATGCAGTAAAATCCTCTTCTTCACAGTCTCCAAACATACCCTCCATTTGGCAGCGCAGTTTCTCAAAGGCCCCTGCAGTGGCCTCATCGTCGTGTGGGAGCTCCTCCCCGGTGGGAGCAGAGTCGGGGCTGGGGCGGTCCGACAGGCAGCTCTCTGAGGAGCACTCATCCCCAGCTCCCTGCTGCTGCATGTACAGGTGGTGCTCTACCATAAACTGCAGCTCTGGGAGGAGAGGTGAGAGAGAAGCAGGGAAATGAAATATTGAGGAAAGAGTTAACAGGAGAAGGAAGATGAGAGGGGAAAACAGTGGATTGGAAAAAATAGTGGAATGTGAAAAGCACAGAATCATTGGGGGAATGTTGGAAAAGGAGGACATGTAAGAAAGAAAAATGGAGTGAGATAAAAGGAAACCGATAGGAGAAAAGAGAGGTGAAGACTTATAGAGCAATGCAGCACTTCAAAAGAATGTTGTAGGAAATATTAAATTAACATCCAGCAGTGTTTGGAGTCAGGGGGCAAGTACAGACACGTCAGAGTTGGGAGATTATTAGTTTAGTCGCCTTCCTCGACCTCCTTCATTCACGGTTTTATTACCCTTAATCTCCTTGTACTGGAAAACTAAAGCGATTATCGCCTGGTTTACCTCTAGGAAGTGACTCATCACACGCGAAGCTGTTTAGCTATGAAGCTAATTGAAGAATAAACTTCCTAGCGTACAAAATTTCACTTATCTTCTCATTTTTGTTCCCTTGCTTCAGTTTCTTTGCTGGAACTTAATCTCTGCTGTGCTGCATAAATCATTACATTCTGTATCTGTGTTTAAGTGGATTAAAGTAAGATTTGCATTGCATTGCAGTAACAAAAACAGCCTAGAGAAATAATCAGATGCTGAAACACTTCTCAGAGTCTGTGTGTGTGTGTATTTTTTTTTTTTTTTTTTACAGTTGTTCTTAAGACTTTCTTTAGATGGTGCACGACCCCAATTGTCATACAGATCTGCTTTACAAAAAAAAAAATTTAGGATTATAAGTCCTCGCTGAGACAAGTGCAGGACTGATTGGCTTCGAGGTTGAAATAGGACACTCAAGGGAGAGCAAACTTCCATCATTAGCTCAGCTACTTCACCAAGTAAGTTTACCTGACATCTGACATCCTGGACTCTATGGGACATACTAATAGCTTTGTCACTGCAAACAATATGTGGGCCTTTTCGAAAGTTTGTCTTAACAATACTGACCAGCAAAATTGTGTACACAAAATATACAAGATAATGATGACGACTCTACCTTTCATTGTCGGTGTTCCCTTTTGCCCTTTTCGCCGTTGCCGAGGAGAATTTAACAACGCTGCCTGTAAAACATCAATGTTTCATATCAGCTGGGCAGAGAGCACTAATATATAGAGAATAATAAAAAAAAAAAGATTCACATGATTCTATTTCTGTAAACTTATACTATAGACCCTCAAAGAACACAAATTAGATTACCTTGTACAGCTGGTTTGGGAGACGATCTTCATCTATTTCTGTAAGAAAGCAAATAATCTGTTAAGTAGGCCTACTGCACACGATAAAACAATTAAAATAAGGGGTTTTAAAATCAAATATAGAATAGAACAGGCAAACATTGTGCAGGTTTGACACTGTTTATAATTGCACAGATGACCTCTTCTCTGGAGCTGGAGTCTGCTGTGTCTCCTGACAGAGTGGATATAAGGAGACCTCATGTAACCCAGATGGTTATCTGACACACTACAAGCTAATGCAGTAAGTGCTACATTTTTATCAAGCTTGATGGGCAGAATTATTTTGCTTTTGTATTCTCCACTCTCATTTATGAATAAAAACAGACTTTTGCTGACAATACTATAATCCACTCTCACCTTCTTTCTAATAGACCCCCGCATGCAGCCACCTGCTGATGATAGATTAACAATACAACACTGTTTATCCAAATCCCCTTCAGAGAGTAGTGTGTAACATAGTTAGTGTGTAGCATACTGAAGTATAGTCTGGAGCTGAGTTAATTTGCAGTCAGTAGGCAGTGTATTAGGTACGTAAAATACCTAAAATGAATGCAGTCTATAGTTTTTATTTGTTAATTTTTTAATAAATAGCCTCTAATGGAACACTCAAGCAATGCATCTGGTTTGTCCATTGTAATTGTGAAATCCATGTCAAATAAAATCTCATAGCATTAGTAAAACAACAACAGTCCTGCAATAAATTCTACCTTCATGTCGTGTTTCATGTTAATATTTTGTCCGTCCATTTATACTAGCATAGGCTAAATAACAGAAACACTTCTCTGTTTCCCCACCATCATACATTTGAACACCTCTCTAAAACAAAAACTGTACATTTTAACCTTTACAAAGGTAGGATTTACTGCAGGACGGTTTTCGTAAGCAGGATTCATGGTCCTGCGGGGGGGCTCTATGCAGAGCTTTCACTGTAGCCTTCGTAAGTGGCCTGAGGTTGATACGTTGTTCTAGCGTATCTGTTTAAGAGAATAGCAGAGCCGGCATGTGTGTATGCTGGGGAGAGGGTGGTACAGTGAGTGAAAGAGTGACAGGGATTAGCTTCGGAGCAAGTATCAACTCTAGTGGCATGGTGAGAGAAACAAAGTGTCTCCCCTGTGCTTTCTGACCACGGTGGGAAAACTGAAGCAGGAAAAGTTAACCCTCTCCTTGATTTCATGTTGTTTATGGAGAAGGAGAACCAGGTAATGCGTTGCTACCAAGCCATGGCCAAGCAGACCAATCACAGTTGTTGGGTTCTGCGTAACCAATACGTGTAGTTACATTTTTTGAGAGGTGCACGTCACGCTACAGTGTAGGGTCTGTACCTAAGTGTGTACTTATGGAGTAAATTTAAAGCAGGATCGTAAATTAGACTGCATTAGTTTTAGTTAATAGCTGGTAACTGGTATATTACTACAGTGTAAACAGCTACAATGTGTATACACATACTGTGTAGAGATTATGTTTATTTAGGAGAACAAGGAAACTCCAACATGATACTACACTATCATCTGTAGTCAATATATGAAACATGACTCTGTGTTTGGTCACTATATGAGATGAATGAAATGGAAACAAAACATAAGTTTACTGGAGTACAGTGAAACCATTATCTGTGATCAATAGTGAGGGCTTTGAACCTGCATCCAGCTCTGCATTTCCAGCGTTGGAACTTTTTTTCTAGAACACCACCTTGTTGCTTGGCAACCTATGCATCCCTAGGCACTAGGAAGGCACTAGGAAGGCACTGTGTGTGTGTGTGTGTATGTGTGTGTGTGTGTGTGTGAGCATGTGCATATATTATTTTCACTTAAAAGTATGTGCAAGGCTGTTCAAAATGCCAGTGATGTGCTTGTTTCTTTAGTATCTCTCTCTCGCATCTCTCTCTCTCTCTCTCTCTCTCTCTCTCTCTCTCTCTCTCTCTCTCTCCTTTCTTTTTCTCTGCACCAAACATAAACCCACTGGTGTTCAAAAGCCTGACACAAAAGCCATTACATTTCATATCAAGAGGGATTTATATTCACGCTGTGCGTGTTTACAGTGATGCTTGAAACTGAATCTTATTTTTAGCATCTCCAAGGAGTTTGAGAAGGTTCATATAACCATTATGGATTTCTTTTTTTCTTTTTCTTTTTAAATCAATCACAGGAAATGGGCCATTCTGGGATTGTCCTTCAAGCGACAGAGTAAAGTTGAAGATTTGTAAACTGGTATTTGATAGACAGCTGTCAAACTAGATCAGTTGGAAATTCATCCCACCCGCAAAATGTAATCTGAAACATTTTGTGCAAAAAGCAAAAAAGTTGGCAAAAATGCTTTTTCTAAAAAAGACAGCAAATATTTTCATAATACATATGACCTCTTTTGACATTTACACATCGTTTTGTTGCTGTTTAAGTTGTTTGTTCTTGTTTTTTAATTACATTTTATTATTATAATCATTATTATCATGACATGAAAACAGAAAAATAATTTAAACTAATAAGTACTGTTTCTCATCAGTGACGCTGGCAGTTTTAACTGCAGAAGTATTGCATCTTAAGTAATAATTTACCACAAGCAGTAACATCAAAGTAGACACTAGAATTAAAAAAGATGACGATGTCTTGACCCGGAAAAGATAAAAAACTTGGCAAAATTTGGCAATTTCAAAGACAATGACATGTGCACTATAGATGGAGTGAAACTGTAGATCCAAATTTATCAGGTGTCGTCTTAGGTTTTTATTTAATTTTTTATAATGAGCAGCTGTGCTCAAGTATGAAGAAAAAAATAGCATTGTTTTTATTGTTAATAGAAGTAGTAGCAGTAGTAGTAGTAGTAGTAGTAGTAGACATTTTTGCAATATAATTTGGGTCAACAACGACTAAGAAAGCTGATATTTAGATCGTTTTCTCTGTGTACGGATCCCATCTGTGCTGCAGAATGAGAGAAAAATGCCAATAAAAATGGCCGTTCCAGCAGTGATGAGTCTATCACTACAACTCCCAGCTGTCTGACACAAAGCCAGACGAAAACAGAGACAGTCTTCTGATTCCACTTTATTCAGCCAAGCACTCTAATTTAGCAGCCTACTGTAGCTGGTGTTGATTTATATTTTCTGTTATGCATTTGATGGAGAAAATTGAGCAAAACAAGGAAATACTTTCACTGTGTGTTAAACTGAAAAACATCTACAGAGCGTCATGCATTTAAAAGGGTTGTTTTATCTTGTACAGTTGTTAACTGTCACTGTGCAAAAGGAAAATAGAGTCGGGAAAGGAAAATAAATGTTTTTTCTCCCTTTTTACACAAATAATGTCATGAAGCTACTTTCTTATCATGTCAAAGAAAACATTGATCTTCCTCCTTACCTCCAATTTATTTGAGTTTAAACATACCAACTACTAACTGTGTTCAAAAATTAGATATCATCTCCTCAACAAAAGAAGTAAAGATGCTAATTTAGTTACTGCTGGCAATTTGCTGCTGCTGCTGTTGCTTTAAGACAGAATGACACAAGAAAAGCTGCATTTACTGGAGAAACAACAGGCATGATTGCTCATAGTTTAAGATTATAGCCCATGAACACGAAAGAATATCTCAAATGTATAGTACATGTCCTCTTGCACTGCAGGGACTTGATCTTACAATGCTCAATTAACTAAGTGCACAATGTACCAAGAGAGACACTTGAGACAGAAATGAATGTTTGTAACAACAAAAACAAACAAAAAGGGCAATTTCTACACAATGTTTAAAATTAATTGATTTGGTGGGTTGGAGAAAGCAGGAAGTTGGGTAAAATCTGTGAACTTCAATAACAACAACAGGATCAGCGTTGTCAATTAAGATTAAAGTTACCTGGTCCAGCACAAGTTTACATGCTCCTGAAGAGTTGCTTACAAAAAACTAAAGTTTTTTAACAATACTAGTGGCAGCGGGGCTAGCTGAGCATGGGGATATGTTTTATGGTTAACCAACTGGGTTCAAATAAAAGGGAGCATCTGTAAGTGGAAGAAAGTTAAAGGTGAAGAAGGACTAGGCCAGCAGTTTGCATGGCAGGGAAGAACAGTGATGCACATATAAGCAACATGTAAGCAATGTTTACATTTATGAAGTTGTAAACAATCTGCAATTTGTCCCTCAGTCACGATGGCAGCAAATGGAGTTTTTTTCATTATTGTAAACTCTGAATCCATTTTAAATTGAAAGATAGTGTAGATAATGTACAAAGTATTTTTCTGGACCATTTTAGTTGTTGTCAATAAAAATACCCAGTGTGTGCGGTGTGTCATTATTTCAAAGATGTATGTACTATAACACATTTAAATATGTAGCTTTTGTTAAACTTTATTTAATTCCACTCAAATTGTATTGTTGTCTCGCTCCAATAATCAATAGAGACATTGATTCTCCTCTTTAGGGAAGATCAAATTAGATCAAAATTTCTGCTATCTCATTGTTCCGCCCACATCCTGCATCTCAGTTTTCTGTGGCTGTTACTCTGATGTGCTATTGGGGTTCACAGTGCAAAGGGGAGAGCAATCTGCAGAGCATTAAATAATGCAGGGCTCTGTCTGATGTGGGGCACACCATTACTGCACTGGCATAGCTCCTCATCATCATCATCATCATCATCATCATCCCCATCCCCCTACTCTCTGGCACAACCTCCTTCTCACACAACTGTAACTGTCTCGATCTTTGGTCGTCTCTGTGTCTGATTTTAAGTTTGAAGTTTTTTTCAATGATGTGAGCGTCTTTCTCATAATGTCTTGTGTTAAAGACAAAGACACAGTGAGATGCAGCCTAGTGTGAAGTCCATGAAAATGAAACAACACTTTTCTCTGAAATAATTGTTAAAACATTGTCAACACCCATTGAAGGTAAAATGCCCAAAAATAGATTAGATTAGACTTTTACAGTTTGATCAATTCCAGAGGGGTAGTAGTTCCTTTACCCTGTAGAATAGACAAGTAACAAAGTCGTTTTTATGTTAAAGGACTGTTTTTTTTTAACGTATTGCAGACATTGCTTTTATCCAAAGGCAACTTCATTCTTTCCCTTGGTATTCTGACACTGACCCTTAACTGGAATCAAATATGAATTTGAAGTTTAAATAATTTTCTTTTCATGTTATTCGTTCTCATTTGTGGAGACCGAGCACAACCAAAAAGCAAACAAAAGTTATAAAAAGACTATGTCTGCAAAATACAGGTAACACAATAAAATATCGAATTTTGCATTTCCTCTTTTCTTGTAATATTCTATACTTTATCTCAGTTTCTTCTTGTTGTTTTTCCCCATTTTTACACTTCACATGGGATTTCTTTACCCTTTTCTCTCTTTTTGCCTCTGATTAACTAAGCAGGGTGGATTGTTAAGGGTTCTCTCTGCACTTTTATTCAGAGATCAAGGTTGACTCTGAGACACTCCATTTACTGAATCAAACACAGCCACGTGGAATCACATGCAGAGACACAGATTAGGCAAACAAATAACAGACAGAGACCCCAATTTATAATCACACCGAATTAGAAATTTCAAATCTCAGTGATAAAATGCTGTGATTGAACAGTGTCAGTCTCTGCTGGTATCCTCAATGACGCATCAACTCTTCATTTATTCATACAAAACAGAGAACACCACCCTCTGTTTTCTCACCTGGAGCAAATTACACTTGCTGCCCTATATTCCCAGCTGATTATCTTTTAATTTGGGTCACATTACACACTCGCACACCAAAGTACAGCAGAGGCAGGGAGGATTGCAGGGAGCCACTGGATGACTCATAGAAGAAGATAACTCTCAAGAGGAGCCCTATAGTGTTTGATCATTAAGATCCCTTGAGAGGACACACACACACAGCTGTTTTTGTTGCTCTAGCAGCAGGAAGATTCATTTGGTGCATAACAGACTCATGATGCTGCATCACAGCAATCACAATAAGAGATAGAAATGTCTGGAATATTTTGAAACATATTGTAGCTATGATTGGTATTGTATGGGCCTCTGTACTGTACCTGGTTTAATCACATTGTGAGAACTCATCTCCCATCTTGGAATACATGCGTTGTTAGTGTTGAGACTTGGTTTAAGGTTGAGGTTAGTTTGGGTGTGGGTTAGTCGAGCTGTATTTAGCAGTTATGGTACAAGCATT
>NC_045736.1:7249899-7250528 GCF_008692095.1 Etheostoma spectabile | reverse complement strand
TTTTGTAGTGTTTTGCTATTACTTATATTGACTACGTTAACACTGTACTGACCTGTACTTGCTGACATTTTGGGGGGGGGGGCAGGTCAGACAAGGTAGAACACACAAGTAGTCGGATGAACAAAAAGTTTAGAACAAGCCAACTGTTTTACATGTACGGTTAAAAATGAGCCAGGTATTCTGTCTGTTGACAACTGACCGTTTGGGTAATCATTTTCAAAAATGTTCAGCCAAGGCTTACTCAGTGACTTAGGTTCTGGCAAGACATGCGGCAAGACGCTGTGTTGGCCAATCAAATATGTGCTAGCACACAGTCATCCTTTGTAATGGCAACAAATGTATTTCTACTGTTTACCTGTCACTTGTCTGGATATACTTGCCAACGTGATAGTTTTACATAAACTGGACTTCCTGGATTGTATATTATGTCTTACTAGTACCTGAAGTAGTACGCCCGTATCAGCACAGTCCCTTGTGTTGTTTTAATGCAGGGATGTTTTCTGTTTGATAACCTGGAGCTTTTTTTAAACCTGTATGGTGGTCATTCTGTCAACTTTATTTAAAACTGCACTGTAGGCTGTACTGTGTGTGTGTGTGTGTGTGTGTGTGTGTGTGTGTGTGTGTGTGTG
>NC_045736.1:7227176-7249889 GCF_008692095.1 Etheostoma spectabile | reverse complement strand
TGTGTGTGTGTGTGTGTGTGTGTGTGTGTGTGTGTGTGTGTGTGTGTTTTAGTGCCTTACCAGGTGATGATTGATCACTGGATGCTACTAAAGTTGCAGGTGTGGGTCTGCGTCTTCTTATCTGAAAAAGTAGAACAGTTTCAATCTAAAATGAGAAAAAACTATGTTGCCTTTAAGGCTAAAAATGTCCTTAAGACCTTAAACATGCAGGTTTTTCTTGAAGATCTTTAAGTTTTAAGGGAGATGTTGAAATATTGATTGATACATTCCAGGCGGTAATTTTGCACACGCTTTGGCCTCTAATGGGTTAGATTGGCTCAACCAATCAAAAGCTAAGCAGTGCACTGAAAGTTGCACATTTTCATTACTCAGCCAATCAGGGATAGTCTAGCCCTGCTCCCTAAGTACGGGCTGTATGGCCAACTCAGCATCCATTTTCTCTCATGATGCTGGCAGCCCATAACACAGCTTGTGTGTTCCATTTTTGGGGTTTGGTTGTCTCTGAAGATGTCGGAGCTGGTTGAGAGCAATGCTGGATCTCACAGTGCTGGGCAGTGAGATCAGCAGGGCAGCCTGCCACCACCTACTTTCTTCTTGGCTCATGACTAGTAGAGTGTGGCAGTTATGGACCATTCTGCGACAATACATGCAATAACATGCACATTTCACTGAGCTGTGCAACAGAGAGTCCAAACCTACAGTCAGACTGTTAGAAAGCTCTGCTTGTGAATATAAAAAATATAGTTACATTGCATAACCTTCCTCACATTTAACTGGTAACAGGCCAAAGTTTCCATTACCATAAATCTTCTGAGAATGTGTTTATTAACAATATTAAGAAAGTCTGATCAGGTACTGTACAATTAGATTGCTATTGAGTCTGATGCAAGCTGAAACTGGAAAGAAGTACCATTGATATACATTTTCCACAAAAGTAAAACTTTTGTAACATTGTGTAAAATATACTTTTACTCTACATTTAGGTACAACTCCACACCAGAATCTTTCAGTCCAAGCGCTACCCTTTAAAAACATCTGCATTTTTCCTGACTTTAACTGTCGCACCCATGATCTAAAATGTATTTTCTATCCCAGGGCTGATGGATAATTTTACAGTTAAATATATAACACATAGTTCTGCAAATATCAAATTAGATCAATTATACATCTATGTCTCCAAAACTTTGCAACCAAAGATTTTTTAAATAAAATGAATCAGTGTTTAATTTTCAGTTGCCTCCAGTACCCGGTGATTACATTTCCATTTTATTGCGTCATAAACCTAAAAGGCTGTGATATAGGAATTTAAATAGAGTCAATCACACACACACACACACACACACACACACACACACACACACAGACACTAATGCACTCCTCACACAGAACTGACAGGGTTGCTGACTACTGCTGGACAGCATGCGAGATCCAGTCCTCCATGCATCTTTTGTAAATGCTGCTTGTGCACTTACAAAGCTGTGTAACCTCTCCAGTCAGCCATATAGCTTAACCTCAGCCTGCCCAGTGCAGCATCACATTGTAATTTAGGAGACATTTAAAATTAGATAGTAGTAGTAAACTCTTTCTATCGAGATGAGAAACTAAAAAAGCAATGTTTTGAGCTGTGCTGTCAGTCTACAATGGAAAGCAAAAAGATAGTACTTCTTTTTATTGCCGGTGCATTCAAAGTAACAGTAAAGGTAAAAAGAAAAAAGCGACAAAGGAGAATCAAGAAGCGAATTCTTTACCCTTGGCTTCAATGTGCAGGTTTGACTTTGGGGCTTTTCTGTGTTCAACAAAATGAGGATATGATTAAATAACACAAATGAGGCAAAAACATCACTTTAGACGTTCATCAAAAAAAATAGATGTCACTGCAGAGTATATGGGCAGTAATGATAATGAGCAGTCAGTAGTAGCACAGTCTAATTAGGTTTTCAAAGCCTCCATCTTTATTACCTTCAAAACGCAACCATGGAGTACAAGAAAGCTCTGTGAAACAGAAGAGACATGGAGTGGCTTTCTTTTCTTGCAGGCAGAGAGGTTTTACTTCTTTTTACATTTTTCCAAGAGATGCATGTCAGTTTCAGTGTCACCTTCTTGCGGCGCTGCTACCTTCCTTTCTGTATCTGTCGCTAAGAACTCAACATGTCAACATGTACGGTTTAGGTTGACAAAAACACAGGTGGTTTACATGTCAATTTTTTCTTTGCTCGAAATTGTGTATTGTATCAATGCAATCCAATGCTCAATTGCTCAAGCTACATTTGCACCTACCCACATACAGCACAGTATGTAATGTGAATGCAAATGCATTGAGCACATTGGTTGCAACTGGTACACCACATTAAGTAGATTTTGTTTGCCAAATACCTAGAACAAGCAACCAAGATGAGGTACTAAATTACTACCACAGTCCTATTCTCTGCCCGCATGTTGGAATGGAAACTTCATTTTTCTGTTCACACAGATACATTACAGTAAAATTTTACGGGGGAAGCAAAACCCAAAGGTGCAAATTGCCACCAACTGCCACAGCAAGGGTATACCCTAACACCTATATGCAACACATTATTTGAAACATGCATCTACTGTAGTTGGAGGAAAATTACAGTTACTCTGATTACATTTACAGCTTAAAGTGTCTTTGAGAAACAGTGATGTTATTAATTTAAGTTATTTTGCATTAACATCTTGCTGAAATCAATAAAAAACAACAACATTTAGACTAAACCACAGCAGTCTGAAATCTTTTTCATCGGGCAGGATCGAACTTCAGAAATGACCGACCCCCACATGGTTTCCCTATAACTTTAAATAGAGAAAGTCAGAAAGAAGGTTCTATGCAACTCCATAAGTCTGTTACAGCATTTTCCCCTTAACAAAGTTCTATATCTGTATGACATACAAAGACTACAAATCAGTGTGCTTTGCACTCCTAGATTAATGTTTACAATATCTTTTTTATGTTTGTTTTGTTAATTTTATATAGCACTTTGGGGCTCAGGTTTTTTAAACCTGAAATAGAAAGTTTAATTTAGTTTAATTCTACTCATCAATTTCATACTATAAATCCATGTGCTAATATTTTAGCCATGTGTGGGTTTTGTTGCCATTCTAGAAAATCCCCCTCCTGGCCCAACTTAACGCACAATAAGCCATGGCTGTGTAGAACTAATTATCCTTGAGTCATTGTTATTCTTCTCACAAACTCCCTGATCCTTCGCTCACACAAATACCACTGCATAGTGGACAGACTCAACCCTCGAACCACCATGCCTGACTTTCAACCCACTGTCTGTTTAAAATGCAGTTCTGTCACTTCTCACAACAGCGAACAAAAACAGCCTTCAAAAGTGATGGTTGGGCAGGAAAAGTCATGCATGCCTAATAGTCTTGTGTATAATAGTGGCAGCAGAAAAAATACATTTGGCAGGAAGATATACTGTAGGTCACGCCAAGAGACACTAAATTGCAGGAGTCCTATTTTGGATATTTAACTTTTACCAATGTGTCATCTTCTGTAGAGGACTTTTAAAATATGGCATCAAAATCATGTTTTTAAGCTACTCTCTTGAATATAAAAAGAAGGGCCAGGAGCTATCAAGCTGATAAAGCAATGTCAAGGGTGTTTTGTCACATAAACACATTTAAATATCCATGGAGGTCGATTAAGAGGGTTAGAGACGCTATAGCTATTGTTTAGGAGTTATTGCTTGAAAAACATGTTGTGTCAGTATTTTTTTATATTTCTTACTGTCCTTGTACTGTCCCATGTTATGTGAGTTTTGTACTTTGAGAGCAAAGGTTACCGGAGTCTGCTGATTCTGAACTCTTTTCTTATAATGTGTCATGTTTTAGTCTGTGTCAGCCGATAGCGTGTGTATTCAGCCTGATGAGGAGGTCAGGTTGAGGAGGAGATTTAGATTGAGAGGGAGACAATCACAAAAGCATCATGCTGCTGGCTGATGCTGAAACCATACGCTTCCACACGGAGAACACTGTTGAAGCCAAAGACTATGAAAGACTATTCTTGTTGTTTCACAACACAACCTTTATAAATACACCTTTTAAAACCTAAACTAAGACACAAAGGAGCGGGCTTGCGAAGAAGTCAACGCGAGATGCTGGAGCTACTTGAAGCACACGAGCTAGCAGGCCCAGCACAACCCCTGTTAGGTAGGAAAGTATACACTAATCCAGGCCAGCTTAATCTCATTCTCACGTTACACGCAACACACAGGGGGCGGAGACAATATTATTAATGAGCTATGCTAGCCTTTAGTAGCTGTGTTTCTTTGTTGTTTAACAATCCCAGGTTAGCTTTGGCCTTATAACAATATGGAATAACCAAAGTCATGAATAATTGAGGTATCAGAGGTAGAAAAAAGTTTTATAGTTAAAAATGTACTTTGGGAAATTCTAAAGCGTAAAGCCTTTACCTCCTAACTCTAATTTCCCTTTGAGAAAACCAGTGGTAGTTATGTAATATCTGCGCTATCAGAGTTGCTCTGTGACCTTCACAAAAACAATGTGTTTGCACAGCGCAGCGCCATAAATCAGAAAAAAACACATTCACAACCAGTAAATTGCTGCAGAAATAAAGGTTAAAGAAAAACTTTCCCAACATCTTGTTATTGGGTGGGCCGATGAAGTTCTGAGCTGTCACAGATTCAGTACAATGCAAGGATTCATTGTCATTTGAAACATGGTATTGGTATCGGTATTTTTCAGGCTAAAATCAGTGCTCAGCCGTTATACATCCTAACAGACTCTCTCATGGTCTCATTCGCCTCTGAACACAGGGAATAACTGTATTCACATGACATTGAAAACCCAGATCATTGACTTCCACTTTCTTTTATCTCTGTGTTTTCAGTCTTCCCTCTCCCTTTCTATCAATCCTTTGTCTTCCCCCTGTAACGGCCATCTTATCATCTTCTCTCTCACTGCAGATCATACAACCAGCTGCACTAGGGGAGCAGTGGTTAGATGCAATGCACAAGCTGTAATTTAATTGCTGTAATAATTGATTTGTGCTGAGCATTACAAAAGGTAAATGGCATGAGTTTGTAATACAATACAATTTAGGAGCAATGAGGGCTAATCATTGGGTTTTCAATGAATGCAGTGAAGTTAACTGCTCAAGCCTGTTATTGCAGCAGCTGTGAACCTGCTTAATTGCCCGTACTTCTGCGGACAAAAATCGGACAACATGTGTACAATAAGGAACTGGAATTTGAATCAGTGGGTCCTTGATCTCAGACAGAAGTAGACAAATGCAGGCTTCTCATTTCAAACCATGGGCGTCGGAACCATTGTATGCGGGTGGGCCAACTATTCTGCTTTTCCATATTTTCTGTCTTATCTATAATGTTATAATGTTGGATTTTCATGTTAAATGTGGCCAGAGCTTTTTGTAATGAGTTAACTGTATGTCAGAAAAATCACTGTGAGCTAAAATGTTCAGATTTCACACTGTTCTGAACGCTCCGGTTTCAACAGTTTTTTCTTCTCCGGCCTTAGGCAGAACTGGAGTGTTTTCTTGTTTTTCGTTTTTAAACTACTGCGGTGTTAACATTGTCTCATGTAGCTACATGCTAACAACAGTGAAAGATCTTGGCTCCCAATGTTGTTAATTCTCCCCAACTCCTGGTCACATTGCTGTTGAAACATGCCTGGTTATGTAGTATTTTGTTCAGAAGCCTTTCTCTGTGATATATTCTTTTCGAAAGTAGAAAGTGCTGTTATATTCTCATGTGTTGATATTAAAGCCAAGGTGCTATTGTACGGTTATCCTCACTAACTAGCAAGTGAGGACCCACCGACATTAATTATGCTTCCAACGCTCATGCTGAAAACTGCAGATTTTTCTAAATTGTCACTAGCAGAATGTATCAGCTGTAACTCTATCTCTGTTTGACTTTTTAATCTTTCCAACTTAAGGCCTTCACACACTGGTTATGTTTTTTTTTTCTTCATACAATTAATTTCCACGTCCACATATTTTTTTCAAACTCTCACTTTCAAACAGAACGTGAATATTAAGTGAAGTTTTTGTTTTTGGAACGAGGTCGATCTTTCTAGGCTTTTTCACCGTAAATAAACGCAAGAGCCGATCATGTTGTGTTGTTTACAAAGGAAGATCATAATACAACAACAGAAGGCTGTATAAAAGGAAAACTTTATTACTACTTTCAACCTTGAAGAAGGAAGCATTTATCAGATGTTCTTTCCATTCTTACCTTTCACAATAGCTAGACATACGCTACATTCTTCAGTTTATGGCTACTCTACTACCAGAGGGAATTGCATTCACTCAGAAAGGAAACTCAATAAAATTGCTTAAAGTGGCTTAGTGTTGGCTTCTCGACCCTGTCAGACAGCACAGGGGGACACAGAGCTGGCGTCTCCGGAGATAACCGCTGTCACTCCACTCAGCAACCGGGGAAACAACAAGATAGGACACCTCTGTTGGTCTGGAGCACCAGTAGCATTTATTTGTGCTCAAACTCCCAACTGTATAGCTACTGCACATTCACTTAAAATCTTTAGCATTAAATATTCAAGCTCCTCTGTTCCAATCGCTCTCTCTTGTCGCTCACACCGCATCTCCTGTCACCTGTGCAGCTTAAGTTAAAAACCCACATTTGAACACATTTCCCATTTTTGCTCTTGACTTTTTGGTTTTGGAAAGCTTGGTTCTTCAGTGTGTGAAGAAACCCAAAGCTTGACAGGTCTGCCGTGCTTAGCTACGGTTGTTATGATCGGACAATCACTGCTTTGGGCGGGAGTTTAGCAAGCGCTCAAAAGGCATTACAAGTTACAATTGAAAATGTAAAGTTTCCCACTGTACAAAGCAGTAATGAATATCTCCTGGTTAAAACCATATAGTTTTTGTTTAACAGGACTTGACGGCCTTAATGTGCAAGAGATATGCATGGTGTGATATTATAATTGATATAATATACTGCACTCGAAAGCTCTTCTTGGAAAGTTGCCCTCCTGAGGCAATACAGAGTAATGTTATGTTCTCAGTCAAGGACAAAGATGGTCTGACACACCAGCGTAGGGAATATTAGGGAGGACACTGTCAGCCCTGAAATGCCTGTTATAAAAGAACATTACCTCAGAATGTTTAGGTTTATCATCTCTACAATGACTATATTACCTTCATCTATGAATGTAGTTTTCTTAAGCAAGTGCCCTTCATCTAAATGATAAGGGCAAGGTGTTCAATACCATTTGTCTGTTAGAGTGGGAGAAGATTTGATTAGTGAACAACATTGTCTCTGAAAGCTGTTAACAAGCAAAGGACTCCTCTGTTTAATAGAGCACACCTCTCAGGATCCTTGAGGTTTTCAAGCTTGTATTGTTAAGGAACAGTTTTACATTTTGAGTGAAATTTTAGGTACTATACTTGTTCACTTTCTGAGAAGAATGATACCACTCTATTGTATGCTGAATATGAACCTGGAGCCAGTAAGTGGGAGTTAGCTTAGCATAAAGAATGAAAGCATGAGGAAACAGGTAGCCTGGTCCTGTTTAAAGGTAGCGTCTGCTATCCAGCACCTTGAAAGCTCACTCATTTTCACATTATATCTTGTTTGTCTAGTCCGTATAAAAACTATGGACTCTTTCTTGCTAAGGCGCATGGACTTCCTAGAGCAGGGGTCGGACACTTTTTTAATATAAAGTGCCGTTTTATTTTATTTTTTGTTGTTGTTAATTATTGTGCCTTATCAGCATTAAACCTGCCACAATCTACCAAGCTCGATCAGGCAGTGTTATTTTTTTTACCGCGTTCTGTGAAGAAGGCAACAAGTACTGGCCAATCGAGGGCAGAGTATGCAGGGTCTTTGCAGAATATGGATGGGGAAAAAGTCAATCAAACTGCTGCCAATAGCTGTGAACGAGGTCATTTGGCTTGTGAATCGGAACATTCCCAATAAAACTCTCTTGCACACTTATTGCTAGTGTGGCATTGTTTGAGCTACCGCGTGTCAATGATGAAAATGTTTGTGTCTAAGGTTGCTGACTCCTGTCCTAAAGCCTTATTGTCTGATGAGGTAGCCAGGCAACCAGTTGTTTATGATTAGACTCTGAAGAAAGCTGGGCTAGCTGTTTTGCTGCTTTTAGTCTTAATGCTCTAAGCTAACCTAACCAGCTCCTGGCTCCAGCTTCATATTTAACGGACAGGTAGGAGAGTGGTATAGATATTAGCAAATAAGCATGTTTAACAAAACTGTTATACTATCTTTAAAATTGTCAAAAAGTAATAAAACATGTTAGAAACGAATTTCTAGTGAGATAAATATCAAATAAATTCCAAAATAATATGAAAAAATGAATTCAGGTTTTAGCCTTTATTGGGTGCAGTCAGTTTGTGCTCGTAAGTACAAAGTGAACTGGAATGTAAGGTCAAGATAAGGGTGGCACACACTGTTTCTGTCTGTGAATAAAAAAAAAATTGTGTGCAGTTGTTGTGTGGGTCAGAGCTCAGGGAGGCTGTTCTGACTGATGTGCAGGTCTCCACGGAGGTTGGTTAACCATGTTTGGAGATGTCAGGTTGCAGAGATTACTGAACCATGGGTGAAGGCCCCTGGCATGACAGGTATTACTGTGTTTGCAAACAGAGACAAGCACATGCTGCACACACATTTCCTTTTTGTGTTTTATTTGTCTCCACACAAATACACACACATATACACACACAAGCATAAACTGTATAACTCCACTTAAGATCCATGCCGTGCAGGCTCAGGTCTTAGAATAAATAAAACATGTATCCTGAAAGGTGAAGTCTCAATGGCTATAAGCCAAGCTTTGGCCATACTTATTGAGACTGAGAACTAACAACTCTCTTGAGTTGTTACAGAAGAGGTAAAGGGAATTACACTTGTATACAGCCAAAAGGAGGCCTGTCTGCTGGTGAAGATGAGTAGGTAAACACTAGGCTAGAGGTGCTTAAGATCCTGTATTAAATGGCTGCAGCCTGGGATCAGACAAGTGGCTTAACAAATACAAAGAGTGGACACAAACTCTCTTACTTGTAGACACAAAGAGGACAGACAGGGAAACATGAGCAACCTTTAGTATGTCTGTATCATTCACAGATGTACAGAGTCAAAGAAAAAGAAAGACAAATGTGCTGCAAGGATGCACTCAAAGACACAAACACACGCACAATTAGACAAACACACTCCAAATAAATGTACTACAGGTACCAATTTTATAGACACAGTGTCCCTACTATCACTTGGCAAATTACACAAAAACAATGTTTTGTTCAAACAGCAACATAATGAGCTCCACAGAGGCACAAACTAATAAGTTTCAGGCCTGAATAATCACGCCATCCAACATCTATGCTCATCTGCTGGCTTCATTAAAGTTATAATCCCAACGATTTCATTCCTGATTAATATGGCGATGCCTGTAGTTACCATAGAGACAGGAAGTGCTATTTGATACTAAAGATCACAGCTTTCTTATTCATTCACTAACACAGCTGTACAGCTGCTCAACAGTAGGTATGCATCCGTAAAACAAAACGGAGCA
The DNA here is from genome assembly GCF_008692095.1 of Etheostoma spectabile. NCBI lineage: Eukaryota > Metazoa > Chordata > Actinopteri > Perciformes > Percidae > Etheostoma > Etheostoma spectabile. The sequence continues at coordinate 7,240,328 of NC_045736.1, read as the reverse complement.
TTGCATTGTGGGATTGTTGGCAGACAGTAGTGGACATGCCATGGATAACCTACTACTTTTTTGATCCACTGTAGAATATGTGATGGCACATGTAGTGGATAAACACTTAAAGACTCGAATAAAATGGCGGACTGTAAATATGCACTACATGTAGGGAGTGATTTCGTACACAGCCAATGAGATAAATCTAAAAACAGTAAGGCTTGATTACATGATACATTGTTTTTTGATAAATATCTTGGAGGCAATATGAATAGCTAGATAGATCAATAGAGTACTTTATTATTCCCAAAGGGAAACTGCAGTATCACAGTACAGCAGCGACTTCACATAAATCACAAAAACTGATAAGATATGTGAGAAACAAATATAATTAAAAAAGGCCAAATAATATTGATATGCATTTGAGTTAGAAGGCAAATCCTTATCATAGGTTTTTCATTTAGTATCTAAAACTATATAAAAAATAATTTATTTATACCCCTCTGTGGTCTAATCCATTTTTTCCAATCTTTGGGTCGCCTGGTTTCCTTGTATAATAATGCTTGCATAATAATTGGTAAAATAATTGGTTCATAGCTGTGATATAAATATATACAACAGCTATTCCTTTTGTACAATAAGTATCCACATCTGAGAAAAAAAACATTAGACCATCAGCTAGTACCAAGGGTGTGTGTGTGTGTGTGTGTGTGTGTGGGCGGGGTGGGGGGATGCTGCTCATCTGTACACACACTGTCACTGGGTGTTACAGTCAACAGAACTACAACTTTTCTATATGTCAGTCTCTTTATGAAATTGAATTGCTTCTTTGTTTTATAAGAAAGGTCAGTGTTCAGTAAGTCAGAGTTGTTCTCCTTTCTATGTGGGTGAGATTGTTTCTCTTGCAAGTAATTTCAGTTCAGGGGGAACTTAGAGAAGGACATTATGGAGTCTTATGATTACAGTACATTCTGTACATGAAAAGTCTGCACATTCAGTTCCTCACATCTGAGCCTCACAAAGTTATAATACTTGCTCATACAATTAGCTCTAACATTACCTCTGACCACTCTGTTCCCAAATGAAATGTCCTCACAAGGGCAAACTCACATACACACACACATGCCCAATAAAGTCCTCCTAACATCTCCTTTCAGTCGCAGTGGGGAAAAGAGTAGCAGCAGAAAGAGAGAGAGAGGGAGAGAAAGACATATAAACAGGGTGTAGGCCTAGTTAGACGCATACATCTTTGCCGGTTTTACTCAAAGCTCATTTGTTATTAATAAACTGTACTGCTAATGTTATATTATTAAAAACAAGAAAATGGGACACCGTTTTTCACTACATTATCTAAAGACAGATAAATTGCACCCATTGTTTTTTTGTTCTTTGCTCTTATGTCTGTGATAGATGTTGAGTTTATAAAATCCTAAAATAAGTGATAATCTTTATCTTTTCAAACTTCGTCCGGTGACACTTTGCTTTACACCGAGCCACATAATTTAATCATGTGCTACCATGCAACTTTTGTCAGTATCTCACTGCTGTGCAGTGTATGCAGTGTGTCACTCCAACCAAAACAACACCATGCCCCCTGGAGACACATCCATACACTGCAACACCCCTTTCTAACACTGCTGAGATACTATGTCTATAACCTGCTGCACTGTGACTGGAAGAATCAATCATTCATCACAGTGACTTTAGTCCTGCATTCAGAAGACACAGCATGCTTATTAGGTGCATGGGGTAATACAAAACTGTGAAAATGTGGTTCTCTCTAAAGCAGCAATTTGATGTCAGACTGTACTCCAGCATGTTGGACACAGCACACTGCGCTTTTTATTCCAGTTGAGTTGCTCAGCTATGCCAGAACCTGCTTGCTTTGATGACTGGAATAAATGTTTCCCAGTTTGTTTGTTTTTTGTGACAAGCATTAATACTGATCCCTCTGAAATACATTTCACAATAATCTTGCTTAAAGACCAATAATGTCACTGATGCATTTAATAACTCTTTAAAAGCCTGAGTTCCACATCATCCAAACCACCTTCTCCTTCTTCCCCCTTGCTTCTGTTCTCCTCTCCCTCCTCCTCACCTGTTCAGCTGCCTCTGGGTCCAGGTGGGTGTCCAGTAGGGGAACGGTGAACTGTATCTTCCTGGGGCTGCCGGTGTCCATGGTGGCTCTGTCTGTCAAAGAGGAGGACAGGACGAAAAGGAAGAGGAGGAGGGTGAATCCGTACGAGAAAGAGATTGTAAAGAGCTCAGCGAGGGTGGCATAAAATAAGTGGGCTTCAGCTTAAGAACAACTAAGATTGTAGTAGAGTTTCTGTCTGCCTATTTTCTGCTTTTTAGTTATCTTTTAACACACTTTTCCCTGACAACCTAGCTTTTTCTTGGCACCTTGTTTGTTTCTATCCTCAGCACCTGCTGGTGTCTCTATCCCAGCTTCACTCTCCTTCCTCTCTTCTCCCCCGGCTCTCAGCGCTGAGGCAAGGGCATTCTGGACTAGGAACACCTCTCCTTTGCTCTCATTTGCTGCGACTGATTCCCTTTCATGCAAGTCCCACCCCCTGTTCACATTTCTTTCTGTCTGTATTGGATGTCTGGAATCAGGGCTGTTCCGCAGCAGCCCCTGCACAGCCAAGAGAGAGAGGATGACAAAGACATACTCTCTCTATCTACTGGATGGGCAGGAAAAGATGCATGATCCAGCCTAAGAGAAAGTATTTTTAAAATCACCTTCCTACACCTGCGTAAATATAACCTGTATAAAATGTTATTTCAAATCCCAAGAGGCTTGATCAGAATAAGTCATCTCTCTCACACTTATAGGCCTATTCCTCTAAAAATATTTCATACAGTACTTTTAACCGTCAAGGACAAATAGAAACATGTTTTTTTTTTTTTTTAATAACAGCAATTTTGCCCACATCACTATTTCATAAAAAAGAAAGCTTTGTTGATATCTGACCAGGCTTATCCCTGCTGCAGCCTGGCCAGCACAATCTTTTATTGATCGCCTCCGTGCCTAAGTGTCCCTACATCACACGTCTGCTGGTCCCTGATACATGACACCAGCCAAGGCATATGGCTGCTCCAGATTTGCAGTACATTTTGGGGGGAAATTGAAATTGAACCTGGCAATTGCATCCTCAGAAATATAATTTTGTGTTTTAACTCATAGGTCAATCCTTTAATTCCATACAATTTAGATCAAAAGCGTAAAGCTCATCTTGGAAACTGATATTTTACACTAGCATCCCTTTAGCTTTATAAAAAAATATATATTTTTTGTGATTTACGTAAAAATGGTCCTTCAGGGTCTATGATCAGAGCTGCGTCCATAGCAACAGTTTGTTATTCATAGCATACAATCTGCTATTCCAAAATTTCATAGTGACCGTCTCCTTTTACATAACAAACCCTAGAATGCTGTGTTTGACCAATCAGAATTGAGTATTCAACAAAAGTAGTGTAATACACAATGTATAAGCTATTTTGCCTTTGCATGGTAGTTCACAGTTGAGACAGCCAGGAAATATGAGAAAAGAGCAAGGGAAGGAGGGGGTGTGGGGGTCCCCCAACAACAAAGGTCCCCAGCTGGAATCAAACCAGGGACACTATGGCCATATGGCACAAGCACCAGACTACTGAGCCACAGGGGTGCCTTTAAGTGTGTGTCTTTTATTGTAAGTCGAGTGGCAGTTTTTATTTTGCCTCACTCCACATTAATAGTAACTGGATGGGAAAGACCTACAGTAAGCTGGATAAAGAGAACATTTTCATCATCTGACCTGAATAACTACCTCCTTCTACATTCATGTATGAATAAGTAAATTCTTTTTTTTTTTAAACTCGACCATTGTGTTGCTCCGCTAGAACTGCGCACAAACGTCCACACACACAAAAGACGCATTTTCTGTTTTTCTTGCTGCTGCGAGTGAAAGTGTGAGAGTAATACTAAAACCTTGCCACTTTAATGAGAGCTTTTTCCTGAATTATGTCTTTGTCATCAAAGCAGAGAAGTGTGTTAAGTGTGTTAAGTGTGTGTGTTTGTGTGTGTGTGTGTGTGTGTGTGTGTGTGTGTGTGTGTGTGTGTGTGTGTGTGTGTGTGTGTGTGTGTGTGTGTGTGTGTGTGAGAGAGAGAAAGAGAGAGAGAGAGATAACAATAGCTGGCTGCGTAATCTCTTATGCAACCTCTTTCCTGCAGCTAAACACTGATAAAATTGTAAAGTGTCAACTGCCTTAATGTATTCCGCAAATTATCTCTTACAATAGTTAAAAGTGTGCTGCATACAATGAGGTCGTGGTCAGTTAACTTCCTAAAAAGCTAACTCTCTACATTGCTTTCCAACTGTTCAAGGCAATGTCTATCAACAGAAACTTGATTGAAACCTGATTCAGAACAATCATACTATGAATCACAGTCCTGGACAACCCTTTAACAGAGCCTTTTAGGTTGTAGTTACTCAGCATCTCGACAACCACTTGTGGAACAATGTTGAAAATACAAACTCACCAAACCGAAGCAATCCTCATAGCAACTTATAAGATGGATGGTAAAAGACAATGTTAAATATTATAATACTGAGCTGCACTATAGAAAGTGAATGAAAATACATTTTATAATATTAGTCTTAGGAAAACAAAGGTTTCCTGGAATAGTTTAAACACAGCAGCATGATTTGCAAATTATTTAGCTGTGAAGTAAAATGACTACTTGCGCTTTTTAATCATGTAGGAGAGCAAACCTCTGCAGTTTACCCTTGACACTGACATTGCTTTTTCATACACAAGATCCTTCACTTACCCTGTAGCCATCAAAGGCTGTTGTGTGTGACAAATTGTGCTGTGTCATGGCGTTGGCCGCTAACGGGTGAGGGCCGAGACTTCACTCTCGACAGTTTAAGATGGCTGCCTTCCAAGATGATGACCCTGAGTGGAATTTATTGAGGAAAGGTCAACGAGCCATAGAGTAGATAGAGAAGGACATGGTAGCCAAAAGGTTACTGCAGTTCACATTTTTAATTAGTTACTGCATACAGTAGGTGACAATAAAAATTAATACCTCTCTCTCTCTCAGTCTTTTTTATTTCTCTGTCTGTTATAATAGCTGCACACCGGCTTTTTGTGTAAACCCCCTGCAGAGTGCAGACTCATGAAATTCAGATAAGTTGAATCTTTCTTTAACTCAACTGTGCAGATCAGAGGCTCCCGCTGTGATCAACAACACCAACACACTGCTCTCTCTCTCTCTCTCTCACTACCTCTCTTTGGCTGATATTTTTGCCTTAACATGTTTCTAGTTATCTCACATTTATTTTTCATATGTCATTGTCATTTCCCTTGTTGTTGCACAAGTGTACACCTATTGCATTCTGAAACATCCTGTTGGGGGATCCCTCTTTTCAGGGATGTGCACAGACATTTGGAGGGGCCATTGCTCTAATCTGGAAAAAAGGCAGCCTCCCCACTGTTCAGCCTTCAAAGATGGATATTTCTCCAAAGAAAACAGTATAATTCTGAATAAGTTCTACAGTATAATGTACCTTTAAGTTAAGAATACTATTGGCCACAGCATCTATCTTTTTCCTTATCACCGTTTTACTGACATGGCCCTTTTATAGGAACACTCACCACTCTCATTATGTAGCCTTCTGATTTGTTGAGTGATGCTCTGCGTGCTCTCCTTGCCTCTCTGGTCTGGAGACTTGCGGTAGGCATCATCTTGAACAGAATTTTTAGAACTGAATAAACTGGAACTTAAACAGTATACTGTACTATTCACTGCTAACACTGACACTAGTGCTGCCAGTTGACCTTTAGACTGTGGCTGCAGTCAGGGATTTTGGTTCAGACAACTAATGTTATGATTTGGTACCATAAATAATATGTATGTGTATATATTATAAAGAATAATTATAACAGGACTACAGCTTGTATAGTATTTTACTCAACCTTTGATATACATAAAATAATGACTAATTCACAATGCTATACACGACAATGACTTTTTTATGAGCCTACTCTAACTTAAAGAAAATGCTTCTGATAAAATAGGCCAACTTCACATGAAATGAATAATGTAGAATGGGTGTTTGACATTATCAAACGCTTCTCTCCCAACTGGCCTGCTGGCAATTTGAATCCAGCTCTACAAAGTTGCAGATCTTTAAGGTGCTACTTGGAGCTGTTTCTCTCTCTCTCCTTCAGTCGTCTTTGTTGTGAAGGCATACTTAACCTCACAAACTAACTAACATCAGGCTATATATATATATATATATATATATATATATATATATATATATATATATATATATATAGACGTGATGCAAACGTTACAAGTTGAAACTGCATATCATTCAAAGCTCAAGTGGATTTCTTTGGTTACTATTCTAGGGCATTTGTCATAATCTCCATAACTTTAAAAAAAAATACGTGAAGGCATAAAGGCTTGGCTTTCCCGCTTTCATTCGCGGTGTTCAGCATGTGAGAATATAAACAAAGTCACGTGACTGGGGGCAGAGGGCATCGCTGAGGGCAAGATTGGATGACATAGCGATTTAATTTGATTTAACTTTAGTAATGATTGCCGTATTATTGTATTAATGCAGCCACCACAGCGAAAAAAATTAAAAAAGAAAGCGAGAAAAAAATATTTTTAGGCACATTCACTTGAGGCGTAGCTAAGCCAATCAGGGCAAATGGGCAGTTTGTAGAGTGTGCACGTCCCTGCTCTGAATATTTTAGTTGACAGTTTATGTATTTTTCTATAAAAAGGATTAGAGTATCCCTTGATTTCACTAAGGTATGGGTTTGTCCTTGTGCTTTTTTTGTAAATTGTATTACATATTTGTGCTTTCTAAATTATTGCTTTAAGGGTTTTTCTCCTGTGTAACTGAAATATACTGTTTGAAATCCCTGCCATTACAGCATCAATCTCACTTTTGTGTTGCTTGTCCAAGTAAGTTTTCTTGTGATTTTTCTTCTTCACCTTAACATAGTGAACAACAATGAGCTCATTTCCCACTCGATAAACTTGAACCAATGATACACAGATCAGATTTATGTCTTATAGAAACTATTTTTCAACCTTTAATTTAATACACAGTAGCTAAATAAATTAATAATTTGTGTAAAACAGTCCTATCGCTAGTCAAGACTAGCAACCCGCTTTATTATGGTTGTTAGCAACTTTGCCAACTCACTGTTAGAAATACCATCTTGCAAGTGGATCACAGCAGCGGTGACGCCTAATCAGGACAGGGAAAAAAGTGGGGAGGCTCTTCCCTACTTCCCTGCTTCCCACCCCCTCCCACTTTATTTGTTATTTTTAACATGCCCAAAATAAACTGAATCAAATCAAATCAAACTTGTGGTGCCCTTAATCAGTTCACACCCATTTTGGAACTCAGGCTTTATTTTGATGTCATCAATACACCTGTAAAGTTTTTGGACTGTATCCCGCAGTCTGGCCAGGGGACTAAAGTGGAGGAGCCAAGGCTGTTGTTTGGACCACACCCATTTTTTAACTCTGCCTTCATTTTGATCTCAACTACACACATGTAAAATTTGTGACTGCAATTTGCACACTTTTGACACTACCGTGTTGATAAAAACTGGTCGCAGACATGCAAACAACTGGCAAAGTACTCAAAACTGCCTATGTAGTAGTTCTCACCACAGTAGGTGTCTCCAGGATGCCATGATGACAAACACACACACAGACTCAAAGGGTAAAAGTAAAAATGGTATTGCTGTCATGTCTGATAATAAATCACCTTTATTCTATTCTTCACATTGTGACACATTCTTTAAAGCAGTTTTTGGAGCACGGGTCATAAGGAGTTAACTGGACAGTCTTGAGGATGATAAACTGGGAATCCCCATTGTATGCGAGACATAAACGAGATGTGAGCAGGTTAAGAGTCAAAGAGGTCATGGAAAATGGTCAATGTATCTGACTCTGATGTATATTGAACATTGTTTATATACCTTGCGTTTGGTTGCATGTATTTTCATTTTATGAATCTATTTTCTTATCCTGGTTCTTGTGGTGATGATGTTCAAGCTAGGTTAGTAAAAAGAACTAGACCTACAGTATACAATATGCACATTATTTCTGAACTTCTCTAAGTGTTGACTTTTTGAAAACTACATTTAAAATTATAATGGTCGGTGTAAGAGAGATAACTAGAAAAACAGATATGCTATGCGTGTGAACGTTATGTATATTGCAAAAATGCACATTGACTAACCATAAAATGGTCAGAAAAAAAAATCAGACAATGTCAGACAAAATCAACAAAAAAATCTGTCAATAGTTTCCAATCATCATTGGTTATTCTTCATTTCGGGTGGTCAGGCTAATAAAAGACTTCCTAAGAGGGACTGACGTGCTTTACTTCCCAGTAATTGGCTGCGGAATCTGTGAAAGGGTTGAGTAATTGCATGTTGCTGTGTTTTAATTAAGCACATGCTGCTTCCCCAGGTGGCTTGTAAATTTACCACACACACAAAACCACGGCTAGTTTGTAGAAAAAGTCTGTGCATCAATGTACATTAAAGAGATGGTAACTGGATAAAACATTCTGCCTCCATGTCCCATGAAACCTGCACGCGGCTGTCTGTGGGTTGGAAAGATTAAAGTCCAGTGATAGCTTTCCAAGCAAGATGTTGTCTTTCATATATGCATTGCAGTACATGTTTTCTTACATATGGTGTGTCCTTCACTGAATTTGCATTCCTCCCATGTCTGAGCGAGCCAGGCAAATTTAATGTGGTAGAAAAATGATTGTGTATGTTCATGTGCTCTAGCAGATGTCGGTGCTGTAGAAATCTCCAGCCGTTAGTGTTTAAATGATTATAAAATTTCTTGCGACAATAGTTTCATGTTTCTGCATGCTCAACACATATGGAACTGTGCCATATACATCTGCTGATCGTGTGTTTGTATTCTAAACAATTACAACTGAGCTGATGTTATCCCACAAACGTTTTCCAGCAACCAAAGCCAAATAAATCAGAAAACAAAAAGATTACACTTTTAACAATACTGTAGAAAGGTAACTGTCAAGTATCAAATATATTATAATATATGTAATTGTTTTAAAAAGATAACTGTAAAACAGATCTTTGTACATTGATTATTTTACACACACACACACACACACACGCACACACATTGTACATTCAAAGCTCTTTTATTTGACCAGAAAACAGAAGAATAACAAAAAATGTAGCAATCAATTTACAGCAAAAACTTTTGGTCCTAAATAACATTCAAGTGAGGAAAAATGAGGTCTGCTAAGAATGACCTTCATAGGCACCCCTTAACATTTTTGTTGGAAATAACAAAAAAGAGACTTATGTCATATTTAACTAGACGTGTCAAGCAAGGCCTCATGGGATGGAACACTGTTGAAAAAAATAATATAATTCAGATTTATCCATTCAAATTTGGTCTCTCCATAGTTGCCCACTGCTTGGCCTTGTCCCAGGACGTTGATGCGTGGATCTGCCTGCCAGATCATTTCTTGCCAAATCTCTGGGGCACGGCCATGCTCCAGATCTGACCGGGGGCAGCCTCCCACTCACGGGAATGTATGAGATCATCCGACACTACTTGCCCTCTAGAGCCGCGGCCAAACCTGCAATGGAGAAGAAACAGAGGCAGAAACTGATGTAATTTAAAGTAACTATATGGTTCAAATGAAAGACTTTTTTTACACATTTTTACAGTATGATGAGGTATTAACATGGACAGAAATTACACATGATACAATGTGCAAATACAAAAGAATCAGTTATTGTTTTTGTGTTTGTTAAACTTTGTTTAACTGATCACAGCAGGATGGAGTGTTAAAGGTTGTAGGTCAAAGGTTAAAGAGGTAACAGTTTAAGTGTGTTATGTTAAAACACTCAAAGCTGAGACCACAATTTCAGTTCAAAACATGATCTAGTCTTTACCAAAAGAGAGGTGGTTGGCTCCTGACTCACTTATACAAATAATCTCAAACGCCATATTTAAAAATGGTACTTTGTGTCATTTCAAAATTCCGATATAGAAAATAGTTTTAAATGACTTACATTAAAATTTGCTTGTGGAGCTACAGCAATCAGTCGATGATTAGTCGGGTGACAGAAAAGCTAATTTGATATTCAGTTAAGTCAAAATGTCTTTTGTTCCAGCTTTTAAAATGTGAATATTTGCAGCTTTTTCTTGTCATACATTATAGTAAATCAAATATTGTTGGCTTTTATATTGCTGATCAGATTAAAACAAGTCAAAACAGTTGATGACATCACCCTGAACTCTAAGACATTGGGATGGACATTTTTCACAGTTTCTTAATATTTTACAGGCCAAATAATGAATCAAGAAAATCAGAAGCCGACTGTTCATTAATGAAAATGTTAATGCATTAATAATAATCAATAAATAATTGAAATGTGAAAAGTCTTATAGATTTCTTGACTGTACGATTGTTTGTAATACTTGTGTTTGACCAATACGGACTCCTGATGGCACTAACCTCTGTGGCTGATGGAGGACAGAGTTCCTAGTTTCTCTCTGAGATCCGAGCAGCAGAGCTCTCAGCACTGCGGTCAGCAGACGATCATCATTGCTGTTATCTGTGTTTTCACTCTCCTGGAGCAAAGCAGCATACACACAAAGCCATGCATCAAAACGCTTATATTCTGCTTTTGAAGACCCCACACAAATATCTCAGGACAACATCAAGTGTAACTGTAACTGCATTCAATTTTGTTGTGCATCACAAACTCTAAGTTTCTAACTCCAGTCATTTAGTCCTGTTGTGGCAAGGGATTTTGAGATGTGAATATCAGTGTGCAAAGCCAGAGCAATATCAAAACTCAAATATCCATCCACCCGTATCTTCATGCTAAATAAATCTGTCTGTCTCTCTTCAAACCACAGTGGGAAAACCTTGTAATTTTCCTCATGATCTGAATCCTCCTGCTCTATCATGCTCTGACTGACTGTCATGCCTTGAATATATAACAGTGTATTTCACACTGTTGCATGAAGAGAAACACCATCTGAAATCTAAATGAGAGTTGTGTGATTTAGCTTGTCTCACTTGATAAAAGGGTTCAAATGTCATTTACATACTTCATCACATGGAGTGACAGACTTCTCTGAAAATGTTGGCATGACTTCTGGTTGTGAACAGACTTTCAATCAGTATGCGTGGCACAGCAGACAGACTTTAAATCCTGCTTAGAGACACACACATTTAACACATGTGTGCCAGAGATATGTCTCAAAATTTAGATTTTCAGATGCCAAAATTATGTTTTTCAAATTGGTTGTAACATGAATTAACTGAGAAAAACATATGAGTAATGCTATATATTTCCTTGCTACAGCAGGTGAAATTAAAGACTTGTAATGAACTGTGAGTGAGTGGTTTGTTGTCTTACCAGCCCCAGCAGGTGGTCGGCGATGTTCTCCTCTGAGTCTGGCAGGATGTCATTTTTGTCGGGACTGCCTTTGATATGAAGAGCCTGACTGACGCCAGCCATTGCCACAACCAGAGCCAGAAGAGTCACCAGAGCAGCTGTGTCCATGTTCTCAAACAGAAGGGGTGGTCAGATGAATTCTGAGTAAGGATTTTGGTTGTCCTATTACACCTGTTGACTTCAAAAGGCTCGGCTCCTGGGGAACAGAGGAAAGACTTGTCCTGGTTAGGGTTCACTGTCTTCTTTCTGCAGTGTCCAGGCTAACTTTAGTGGTGGTAACATCCTCGCTGGGTCTTATATACACCTCACTGTCACTGGCTCAAACCCCAAAGGAGAGCTGGAGAAGGATGCTCCTGTACATAAGGGAACAAGGGACAGGATGGAGGAAGAACCAGTCCCCTAATATGAGACTTAACCAGGTCCATTTAGCAGGATCAGGGCATTAGTGATGACTGCATGCCAGAGTGCATTATTATGTGGCCCTTTGGGTAAGGAAACACAACTCACCCAGTTATTAAACAGATAAATCCCTGCAAATGGACTCTGATCCACCAGTCCCAGTTGCTCAATAGTCCACACTGCATGTACAGACCAACAATATGTGAGAATACTCATCACCCATTAAACCACGCTAATAATAAGCAGATTAATCCAGACAACTTTAGTGTTCTCAGGCAACAATGTAATGAACCTAAGAAAGCAGCAAAACAAAGCAAACACAAAATAACTGTAAAAGAAACAAACAAGAGAGTGACACATTACTTACATATACTGCTTATCATTTTTTTTCTTCTTTTTGCTCCAATGTCTCTAAACTAGACAATATTTCCACAATTTCATCTCATACCTCAGGGTTTCCAATGATGTTGCTGATTCATTCACAGGGGAGGATCAACTGCATAGTTTGTGTCCTACGTGATGGTGTCTCAGATTAATGTTGTTGATTTTTATTTTCATTTTACGGATCATTTTAAAAGTGTATGATATTATGTTCATAGCATGTGCAAACTTAATTGTAGGGCAACAAATATTTCTTGTTTCAATGTTTCTTACAGTAATGGGAGTATAACAAAATTTAAATTAAAGGCTTCACACATTCTCTCTCCAAATGGTTACTGTTAGGAATGTAGTGCACACTATGGTTCGATGTGGTCATAAAAACCTTTGCTTACCCACTAGAGGTGGTTTAATGAGTTCTTCAGACAGAAGCTTCTCCCAAAGGGAACAACGACTTAGAATATAAACTCATTTGTTAAATGTCAGCTTCCTCTATTTTCAAACAAAGGCTGCTTTGGGCTTGATTTGTGAGATTGACAGTCGCTCTATTAGTGCCATTTGTGTTGACTTTGTCTCTATCTTTGACCATTGTGTGTGTGTGTGTGTGTGTGTGTGTGTGTTTGTGTGTGTGTGTGTGTGCACGTCATAACAAAATAGTAGATCTAATACTGACTAAACGGCTAGCAAAGTACTGTGCTCTGTCTGCTTTCATAGACAGCCACCATATATGGTGAAGACGCTGTTACTTATACCCATTAGAACGGAGGGGACCTGCTGTATGCCACTGGCCCAGGATTTATGTATCTAACTGCATTTTTAATATTTATATCCCTGTAAAATATTCTTTTCAAGTGGACTTTACTAAATTGTTAAAATGTAAGTGTGTGTGTGTGTGTGTGTGTG
>NC_045736.1:7226195-7227166 GCF_008692095.1 Etheostoma spectabile | reverse complement strand
TGTGTGTGTGTGTGTGTGTGTGTACGTGTATATGTATGTGTACAGTGTATGTGTGTACCTGTAGTAATTAGTCACCTCCCTAATGCTGGATGAGACATTGACAGATTTGGCTCATTAAAGTGCCTAATGGGTGACAATCCGCTTAGACTGCAATACACACACACACACACACAGACACACACACACACACACACACACACACACACACGTCTAACTGTCCCTGTTTAACTGGCATGGCAACCAGGATGACATCTGAAGAATTGTGAGGGGACTTTGTTTTCATTACGATCATAACATCATCTTTTGGATTAAAGAAAATTGTAATTCACTCACTCTGACTTGATATTAAAAAGTTACATGTACAGTATGTGTAGTCTATGTAAATACTCGGTAGGCACTTCATTAGGTACACTTGTACAGTCAAATGCAATTCAGTACAACCACCCTGCCATAAAGTCTACTCTTATAATGGCAATAATGATTTGTTGGTGTTGACACAGTCATGGCGACAGAGCTGTTGTACTGGATTACAATAGATTGTACAGGTGTAACCGAGTATATGATACAAGTGCTATTACACAGTTTTTACTTGTTCACTTTGGATGTGATTAGCTGTGAACAACTAAGAGATGGATACTGATTGAGTTTGATCAAAGGTCAATTTAACATTTTCAGTCACTACAACTAAATCCTCATCTTTATTTCCAGACACCCCCCCATGGGTAGAGTTAAGAAACATCAATGTGCCATTGCACAGCTCCAAACAAACAAACAGCTAGGTACTACTGTAAGTCAAATATATTTTGATATTTGATTTCTTTTTTTATATTGCCCTTGTGTCTCATATACATCTGAATGAACTAAAACAATGTCTTCAAACACAAAGCTAGAGGCTAAAAAAACAGGTGTACAGAGTTTGATATTCTTCCAATGCAAAATATAAAATCATTTATGTCCTCCCCAGATCTGGA
>NC_045736.1:7170322-7226185 GCF_008692095.1 Etheostoma spectabile | reverse complement strand
TCATCCACATTCAATCATTTTTTACTCTGCTGCAACATGTAAAGTCAAACATCTCTCTCTGACACTTCCCACTTGTTCAGCTACAGCTGCAGTAGCTCAGGTCAGTGTGACATCAAGCTATGTATGACTAACCTGTACACTCGTTTATGAACCAGAGCACAGGCTGAGGTCCTGTTGCGTATCTTGATGATGATTGCTATTAATATATGACAGAACATCTTCACCGTATCTTGTTTCCTTTAAGTTCCTTCCATACATTTGTGAAAATGGAACCTTTTCATATTACATCAGTCTTTATTACTTATGTGTATCACGTCAACAGTTCTGTTCTTATAAACATCCCCAAATCATGACAAAGCGGTATTTCAGTTTTCAGACTTTTGCCTCCATCTTCTGTTCTCAAAGTGAACTGCAGGTTAACTAGTAACTGACGTACACCTGGCTAAAATTCCACTGATAATGACACACCTCATGTTATCTGATGGGTTTAATTCCTTTAATTTTATTTACAATGTTAAAACAGTGCAGCCAAACTTAAAATAAATAAAACACGGGGAAGTTTAGAACAGCAACAGGGGCTTCATGCAGCTAATACAAGATTGTCCAGCAATACCTTAAAACTTAAAAACAAAATGACTCTTCATGCTTCACAGCCCCTCCATTGACCCATATTAGATCCAAAGAAAGTTTGACTGGTTCCTTGTCCACATGTTCTGCTCTTTTAGAATTCTCTCCTCTCTTCAGGTTGTTTAAATGTTGGAAGGATGTTTCACAGGTGTCCAACAGATAGTTCAGGACATCCTAAGTCAATTTGTAAATAGCCTTGTGTTCTTTAGTAGTGGTTCACAATCTGCCACTTCTACCATAAGGCACTTGTATGCAGTTAGAAGTGTCAGTACTGAAATGACTGCACTACCTTTAACTGGTTGTTGTGAGTGGAGTACAGTACCAGGAACAGTGTGACAAGCAGGTTAATATAGTCCAACTAAAACGTTTTAAAACTATTTAAACAAAGGTCTCCTGGTGAAATATTTTTTTACATACCAGTAAAGACATAACATAAAGGTGGTGTTGTTGAAAACCTCATCATTATGACGTATCTAATTCAGAAAGTTTTTAATTTGAGGCCATGTTTTCACACATGATACTTTTATACACTGGTTCAGAGATTGTAATGCTTACAATGCAAACGTGCTGACCATATTTTAATTTTTTATATATTTAGTGTTTTTTACATATTTGGTCTTTATTCGACTACAGTGCAGTGGCCGTGGCTGTCATATAGGGGGTTTTGTGGTTTTCTTCTTCAAGTTCACCCAGGTAATAAACTATTGATGTACAGTACATGTGAATGGTGTATCAACAAAACGTTTTAAAAGGCAATTGATACAAAAAGGCAATTATTTTCCTTGAATAAGGATATACAAAACCAGCAAGTCCAGACAACACATTCAGCAACACATTACTTAACTAATATCTTACATACTGACATTTCCCAATGTTTACCAGTGCTAACAAGAAGAAAACCCCAAAACGTCTTTTGTAAAAAAAATATTTTTCATTGCCCATGTCAGTCATCAGTCTTACAGTAGTAGCAAAAAATAGTCTTTGTCATGGGCAGTGGCTTGTTCATCAACAATGTCCAATGTGTCTATGCATCTAAGATTATACTGTACTGTATGTTTGTGCATTCATGCATGTCTTTCAGTCATTTTTTTTTTTTTCTGTCCTGATGACAGACAGTGAAGTGCATGGCACTGTAAAGCATATGAGCAGCTAGACTGGTTCTAATATTGTTGTTGGCCTTCAGTACTTACTGTAACACACTGATATAGATGCACAGTATAAATAGACTATGCAAGGCCAGCCCTCAGTGGGCTACAGCATGGGAGAATATAGATCCAGTCACAGTGTAACAGGTACTCAAGTACTGACACAGTGGAGTGCACAAGATGTCATGATCTCAGTCTGTGTGCACTTTTTTAGTCCGTTAGTTCCAATGCAAAGACACATGAGTGCCACACATGGTGATTTGAATTAATTTAGTCAGTCAGTGCTTTGAAGGGAGTTACGAGGTCCCGTCGATCCAGTGCGTGGCCCATTCCTTTTTATAGACAACTCCTGACTTCTCAGTCTGGAACTGTGGCCGGTCCTCGCGAGGAATCTTCACTGCGTGGTACTGAGGCAATTTGTCTTTGTAGTGGGCCCGTTGGAAGAAGCCACACTGTTGGCGCAGTATAGGAAAGCAGGCAGGAGTGGAGATAGAGGAAGACAGGGAGTGAGGGATAGAAAGGCAGGAAGGAAGGAAAAAATAAATAATTAACTATGTCATAATCGTAAATCAGCTGCATTTGTTAGCCCTTAGTGCTTTGGTCTACTTTGCAATATCATGCCAAGTAAGAGTAATCTCATTTATTCCATTGTAATGTAATGTGTACTAGTTCTTCACTGACATAGAAAAAGTAATTGTCTGATGACCTTGTGCACAAAGTGATGTAATAAAAAGACACATCTACCCAAAAAGCACATCCACATGCTCTACATTTTCAAATTCAACTCACGTGTCCTTGATTAACACACCAACACACTGCCAAAGTGCCATTAAGAAAAATTGCACATATTAATGCAAACAAAAAAAACTGCTGATATTAATTACACGTTGATTCTGGCACCTGAAAAGCTAGTTGGTCATGAGATGCAAGTCAAATAGAGGTGTTAATAGATTGAAAAGTGCATTACAAGCACATCATGAAAACCATAGTCTCCATAGACTGGTGCCAGAAGGAACAAGTGCAGATCATTAAACTGTGACAACAACAGCAAAGGCACAACACACAGCACAGCAGGCATCTGAAAATCCATGTAAAAGAGATGACTGGATGGTGTTCAATGAGCACAGATTAAAAAGGCAAAATAATATATGTATATAATAATAAAGGATAATAGGAATCAGTTTTGAGTTCATTTATTCAAATAATGATGAAGCACTTTGCTTGACTATAGTTGATGGCATTACATCATATAACAGCCAAAGTGGAATCGAGTGTGTCTGTTCTACTGTAAGCTGCTGACGTTAGCATGCCCAACAGTCTACCTGTAGTTACCTAAAGCCTTGTTTTGAAAGGTTATTTTGGCATTTCTATTGCCAAAAGTTATAGTTGGTACCAATAGAACCTCTCCATTTTGTAATTTGTGTTGGTCACCACTCTGTAGAGGTATCTAACACACGGATCCAAAACCAAAGATTGAGCGAGAAACTCAGCGGAACAATGAGAAATGAAAAGGTTTTTTTAGCTCATTTCTTAGCACATTGCTGTCCATTTCTTTTATTGCACAGCCAAGCAATGCAGGAGGAAATGTAAAAGCTAAAAACAACTTGCTACCTACGAGGCTGATGCAACTCTTAACAACCAGTAATATTTAAGAGTACTGTCTGCCGTTCATGTACGCTTTACATACTATACTGAAAGTGTTTGATGGAAATGTGGCTTAATTTAGCAGTAATGTAAACTAAGTTAACTAAGTTTTTTGGGATTACAATAAAATATAAAACCACAATAATGACTAATAATAATTTTCTTACTGTGTCTGTCTGTCCCAGCATCCCACTGCTGTGCTCTGGCATTGCAAAATGTAAATGTATTTTTTAGTGTTTTTTACTGTCTTCTCTTTTGTTTTTATGTTTCTGTTTGTACTTCTGAATTTGTGTACAATAAAATAAGGAACCACATCTGAGTTTTTTGTTATTAATTATGCCAAAATTTGGTAATATTTCACATTGCAATGAACACCACCAGCTACACTACAGTGCATTGAGAAACAAGGCGATTGTGGGTGAGCATTTTTACCACTTGGAGGGAGACGAGGAGGGGAGAGCAGGCCAGAGTGAAATGTTTTTTATATCATAGTTCTGATGCCTGCTTCTCCGCCTCCGAGGGTTGGACCCCCAAATGGGCGCGGTAGTACTCCGTCTCATAGTGCCGGCGCCGCTCACTGCGCTTGAAGAACCCACACTGGGCAATGGATAACCACAGGAAAGTAAAACAGGGGAAACATTGGAAAATGAAACAGAAAGGGGATTTTAGGATAGAAAGTTCCCAGGGAGAGGACACAAACCCAAAAGGATGACACACAGAGGACAAACAAAAGAGGAAAGGAACAGATGAGAGTAAGCTGGAGGGAATAAAACGATTATAGGACAGAACAGAACAAAGTAGACAGAAATAATTTGGCTACCATGGAAAGTGATGAAAAAATGCCAGGGATACGTGGGGATAAAGGGATAAAGTCAATTACACTGTAAGGACTTCTTATGTATAGGCCTTTGGACTACATTAATCATTATTTGATATTAAAGTGAATCATTATTCGTTGTTTTGATACATAGCAAAATAAGCTGTATAGAGAGTAGAAGTGTTACACAATTTAGTGACACTTATGTATCCTGTGTTTGTTACCTTCCACAGTATGCAGACCAGCAGAGTCAGTAGCAGGATGCCTGCCAGGACGGCTATAAGGATGATCCACCATGGGATCCAGTACTGGTCAGCGAGCCCAGGCTCAGGATAGATCATCACTGGAACCTGGGGAGGAAAGAAGGATGCAATAAAAATGTTAAATAAAAAACAAAAGTAGAAGAGATATTTCTCCTTGGCCTCAGTCACATTTGCCTGTATGATAAGTGTTGTAAAAGGAGTTAAGAAATGTTGAGATTATAAATACATTTTATATTTTAGATACTGCTGGTAGGGATGTGTAAAAGGTGCTGCCATGTACATGCCTTATTATATGACAAAATTACAATTATTTTGAGTATACATGTTCTGTGAACTGAAGTGTGATGAGTACCTGGGCAGCAGCGTCCCTGAGGACCAGATGCTTGATGCTGGACTTCACAGTGATGTTGGCTCTGACCAGCAGCTCCAGAGCACTGACTGCTGAGAACTCCTGACAGACAGAGAGAGAAGAACAATAATGAAAACTTGGTATTTAATAGTTTATCAGCTATATACATAACTGTTCAGAGTAACACTGTGCTTTGTTCATTCCGATCCAGCTCTATTTACCGTCAAATAAAACAATACATTTGTAGATCCATTGTACAAATTTAAATCCTGTTCTCAGATTTTAGCTAATGTAGTCTGACACATATATTCATATTTTAGCCAATAAAGCACCTGGAGATGGAAATTCTGTTATTCTATTATCTAGTCTTCTTTTTGTAGTTTAGACCATCATTCATCATCATATTTCTTGTTATTCTTGGATATCCCACTAAACAAGTAGCTGCAGGTGACTCAAGGGCCAAAAATGAGATGTTTTCACAGTCCTGACTGACTGACCCTCAACTGAATAAGTAATATATTTACAGTGTTCAATTCAAAAATGACCCCATTGCATACATATTTGAATAAAATAAACAACAAACAAAACTCTGGTCTGTTCCGCCATGTAATGAACCACCCTTTCTTTATGGAGATGCTTTTCAAGAAGAACATTCAGGAAATGACAACCAGGCTATAAACCATCTGTAAAGCCTCAGCTGAGCTCTCATCTCTGCAGTAGCAGCAGTAGTCAGGGCGCTGCCAGCGGGTTCGACAGCTCACCCACTCCCACTTTGGGCTTCGGGCCAGCTACGTTATGGCAGGGGGCAAAACTGATCAGAAAATGTCACGAAAATGTGACGGAACGTTGTAGAGGATGTAGTGGAGTAGAAAGCATCATAATTGCTTCACAATGTAATGAAGTGAAAGTCATAAGTATGCACTATTGATTCTACTTAAGTAAAGCACAGATATGTAAAAAAAAAAAGACAGCAAGGTTTTTTGTGTTTTTAGCAGCTCCTACTGTAATTCTAAGGAAAAAAATCTGCCTGTCAGTTGGGTACAGAGCTCTGCACAGCTTGTATGACTGTCACATTGCCAGCATCTAACGTTAGCTACTCTGCTGTGCTGTGAAGTCATTTCTGGCTATAAGCGCCTAGCAGCATTGTAGTGGATGCTGGGGTCTCTGCCTGGCAACCACCGTAAACCTTGAGTCTGGGGAGGAGGGGGCAGGGGACACGACTCCCTCCAGTATTTTGAATTTGTACTGCAGTAGCTATTTTCAACACAAGAAATCAGTATTACATATTGCACCTTTGACAAGCTGACAAACACCTCTTGTCAGTCATTCTGTAAGTGCGCTTCCTGCAGTTATTTAATCACTTACATCAGATCAATGTGAGTGCCGGCAGCAGCTGTAAAGGCTGGACTGAAGCTAAGATGGAGAGTAAAGTGCAGTAGGGTGCTGATGTAATGATGACAGGGTTTTTTATACCTCTATGAAGCTGCTGTTCCACAGCCTGGCATGGATCTTCAGGACAGCTTGACCAGAGAAGCTGTGGAGGGGACACTGTATCAGGACACAGCGTGCCGACCCCAAGAGACAATCCTGGTGAAAGAAATTACAGTTGGGCGCTTATGGATTCATTTTTTTCCTCAATGAACTGGAGACATAGATTAGCAGCTATAAAAGGAGTGTAAAGCTAAAGTTACAAAGCCTGCCTCTTTTCATTCGTGCATCTATATTCTTCTTACCAGTTTGAGCGACTTGCGTCTCTCTGAAGCTGCCACAGCAGGGGTGGTTCGTCCCATGCTGCCTTTTGTCGTCACTTGACTGCCCTCCTCTGGGTGGGAGCGGCGCGTTCGCCCGGCCTGGGGAAAGTGAGACATTCACGTAGGCAGATAAAGATCAGTCTCTAAAAGTGGTCATTAAATTGTTAGTGTGCACAAGACAGTGTAGAAAGGTAGAACAGGATGATGATGTTGATGATGATGATGATTAAGATGATGCAGTTTTGACAATAACATATTGTTACATGCAGCTGCATCAAAAAATGTTCTTCTTTTCCAAAAGCTTTTCTTTGAACTGGATGGAAATGGAAATTACTATATATTTAAGAAGGAAAAATTTTGTTTTTGTCATCAAACAAACGTTTTCCATTTCCAGCAAAAATCCTTAATTTCTCTATAGTCAGAAGCACTGTGAATAAGATAGGAGTGTAGATCTCAGAAAGACGTTTTCTATTGCAGAGCATTTTCTAACAACTATTTTTTACTAAAAGTAGCCTGCCTTTGTTAATAGCAAACCCAGCTAATATTAAAAATGAGAACTAGAAGTTGGACAGAATAAAGAGTGAAATGGTAAGTGCTGAAGTGAAAAATTCCCAATTCAGTAATGATGGACTTGGAAAAGCATTGAAGCTGTGTTTGTTGGCATACAAAGAATTTAGCCAGCATTTAACACGGCTGCCACTTAGATACCTTTGGGTCAGTTCACTCACTTTAGGAACCTTTCACGTCAAAAAACCTTATTGAGCGGCCCAAAAAAAAAAGTGGATGCAGACTAAATGTTGTTGTAATTTGTGGGGTTAGAACAAGATTTCCTAGCAGAGTCAAAAATGAGCTCTGGTCTGCTTACACTTTGACCGACAGGCTGTGGGGGTTCTGCAGGTGAGGAGCTGTGTAGCTTCAGAGGATTCAATGCCCCTGTTGGGGTGCACTGTGTGTTTGGGTGACCTTCAAACTTCAAGCTGGCGGGATACAAGAGCCATTTCTCATTGGCCAGCTCGTAAGGCCACATGATGTTGAGGAAGGCCGAGCCGAGCGTCTGGAGAGTTTGGCCGGGATTAGCAACCTAACGGAGAAAACATAAAACACATGTTATATTACATGTGTGTCTTTAGCCATGATATATCAGACACTGCTCACCTGTGTCCACGTGGAAATTAGAATGCACATACACAGGGTCCTTTTATACACACACACACAAACACACACTTACGCACACACACTCGTTCCTCACCACAAACTCAATATCAACGGGGCTGCCGATGTCCTCCAAACTGGTCATGGCACTCTCTCCCTTCACTGTCCCGCTGAAGAACAGCTGGTGTGGAGTGGCAAGCCTACAGTAAAACAGGATTGCATCAGTGTGTTGGACAGCTGTACACACACTCACACAACTTCATATAGCAAACATATATTTACTAGGCACTGTACTGGCCCAGCTAGCCTGGGATTATATCATGTCTCTCATAACTGCTAAAGAGCAAGACTAATTTTATTTAGTCAACTTATGCATGTACAGTACCTGCATTTTAAATTCTTATAAAGATTCCAAAGATGACCAGTGTGTGAGGCTAAATTTAGTGGAAATGTGTAAAAAACAATCAGCTCACAATATCTATAATATCTCAGTGTAAACATCATAAAGCATCAACAAAGAGTTGGAACATGCTGATACAGAATAAAACGAATTTAGCAAGCTTAAAGCTAAGAGAAAACAAGGGGAAATGTGTATGTTACAAGTTTAAGTAAGCTATCCTAATATGAAGAAGCGTTTATGTGGCAAATGCATTGAGGGAGACACTGCTTTAAAAGGTTTCACTCACCCACTGACAGACAGAGGGAGCTCTATCACAACTTTAGCAAAAGCTGTGACTGGCACCAGATTAGATTGCTCACTGATCCTGAGGACAGATCCACAAATAAACACTGTAATCAAAGCATTATTTTGCCAGAACAAGTCAAATATCAGCATTTAAATAATTGAAGCTTGATGTAAGTTAAATTAGATGTTAATCTAAAAAGATGTGGAGAATTTACGTTGTCATTGAGAGATCTGCTGTCAACTCAGTGGTCTCAATCGTGATGTTTGATGTGCTCAAGTTGATAGAGAATTTCAGCTGAAAAACAACATGTATTTCAGGAAAAAACAATAAGTGGCAATATAATTACACTTATGGCTGAAATTATGCTTGTTTTGTTTCACACTATAGGAAAGAAATTTCTGAAGTCATAAAAGTATATGAGATGAACAGTCTTGCAAGCTTTAACTGAATTCACACTGTTTTGTTTCCTTACCTTAGTATCTCGTTTCACAGGGTTTCCTAGGTCACATTCAACTTGGGAGCCATTCTGGTTTGCTTGGCACCTCATCTACAGTCAGTCAGGATAGCAAACAAAAACTATCAGAAAAGATCTGAAATGCAAACATGTGTGTTTTAACGCTGAGAAAAGTTTTTTTTTTATTAGAGACCATACTTGTGGTGGGACCCTGGAGCCGGAATACGACAGAGTGCTTGGAAGGGAGATTAGCAGCTGAGCAGCGTGGGCGTCGTCTCCGTCCTCCTCAGGGTGCAGGGGGTCAGAGGGCATGTTGGTGACGGTGATCTCCAGCACCACCAGCCGCTGGTCTGACAGGGAGAACACCTGCACATCATCCTCGTCTCTGCATGAAGAAAGTGGGGAAAAAAGCATAGACGTAGAGTATTAACTTATAAACAACCATGACAGTAAAACAAGAGTTATTTTCCTGTGGTAAACATCTGTATACACATTACTGCATACAGATAGCTGTTTGTGTCGGTGTTATCGGTTGCTAAGTAACAGTTTGCACCAGCTCACACAGAGTTGTTTTTTTTGCCGGCACTAACTTTGGCAGAGGGGTGAAGAGGTCGGAGGTCAGGGGTCGTGTTCCAAACTGGGAGTTCAGCTTCAGGTTGCTCTGGCAGATTTTGTCGCTGCCGCATCCTTCTCGCAGGAAGTTTACCTTTGGAGTGTAAACAAGACAGACATGAAGTTGTTTTTTAAATCCTAAAGCACATTCTACATTTACTGTCAGGTAATCGTTTAGCCATATCAAACTGTAACGGGCATGTTTCTCTTAATTTCTCTCGCTTTTTTAATTTACCTTAATCGCGTAATAAATGTGTCCCATTAAAATGAATTCCAACCATAAAACACTTCAGCTTCCTTTTGTTACAGACCTCAGAGTGCAGCGTGTTAGAGGGGGAAACATTCAGTACAGGCGCCAGCTTCTCCAGCCTCTTGGCACCCGAGTGTCTGCGTGGTGGCACGGGCTTGATAGTGTGGGTAATCGCCAACGAGATGGGACGCAGTTTGTCAATGATGTTCTCCTGCGTGAAGATTATGAAAATATTAATTTGGACAACAAAAAAATTTGTCAAACAAATCTTGTTTGTTCATGCTGCAAAAGAGTTTTGAATCAAAGTTTAACTGTTCAATCCCCCAAAACTTGGTACAAAAAGTGGATTGTCACAAGAAACATGTTACACCTTTACTTTATTATTATTTCCATAAAATGTTTGCTACCAGAGTTTTAAAAAAAGACTAAAACTATGTCCAATAACCACCTATTAATATCATTTAAGTCACTAACATGGAGCTGGAAGGTGGCAGTGGTGCACACAGGGTGACGCTGCCGATGCAGCTCCACTTCTTCTGTCTGAGTAAACTCCGGCTCCAGGGAACTGCGGCCCAGGAAGTTAACGCGGTGCGGGAGGCCCAGCTTCCTGCGCTCTGTGTCAGCTTCAAAGTGCACCACCAAGGCTTTAAGGGAATGAAAACGAGAATGATGCATGAAGACAGATAGAGGGATTGAAAAATGTCAGGACACGTACTATACAGAGAGCACTTACAGAGCCCCCTGGGGGTAGAATATATGTGAAACCCCCATCTGAGGGAATACAGTATCACACAGCTGTGATTTAATGAAAATAAAGTCTAATGTTACTCCACAGATAAGGTTACTTTCCACTGTAGATAGAAATGACTCCTGTCCCACATGAGAGAAGAACAGAAATGGTCTTGAAAAGCGAGGTGTGACTCACTGATGTGTGGTGAGTAGTGTTCTGGGTGGGCTGTGAAGGTGAAGCAGGCCTTGACCTCCACGCTAAAAAAGGACAGGTGCAGATTGAAAACAATGCAGTTTTTAAACAATATTATAGATTGAGATAATTCTTTATTTTTAAAAGAAAACTATAGACAAAAATACGTTAGCAGTTTCTAAATCTGGGTTTAGTTCAGTAATCTTGGATTATTTGTCACATTATCCGTACGTACCAGACTCCTTCTCTGCCCTTGCAGTTGTACTGCTCCAGATCAATGTACTGAGGATCGATAGATATTTCTCTGATCACATGGATGACTGGACGAGACCTTGGGGACACACGAAAACACCAAACTATGGGTCAGGTAGAACACATTATGACTAAATCATGAAAAAAATAGATTGAAAAAAATGCAACATTTCTGCTTAGATTTGGACTTTTTTTCCAACAATAAGAAGAATTAAACAATACATTTTTTTCATGTTTTTAAATAAGTCTTTTCTCACCTGAAGAGGACCACTGAGTCATTAAGAGAGCCCACTGCAATATCTGGGTAGTGGTTATTATCAATATCCAAACTGCCTGAGATGGAGTATCCAAAACGTCTCACATCAAAGTCACGACCATCCAGCACCTGATGGGATAAAAAAACATTGTTAAAATCTTGATTCCTTTGGTCTATTCCTTTTTTATTCTTCCTGTCCTCTTTCCCTTCTTCTGTTAGCTCATTCCTAAACTGCTGTGGGAAACTCACCTGAGCAGGTTTGGTTTCAATCCCAGCATCTGAGCCTCTGTAGATGAAAACTTTGCCGTCTCCATCAAACGGTGCTCCCACAGCAATATCTGAACAGATACAGAAATGATTGAAAACTATTTTAAGTGTGCAAACATTGAATTACACTATTTATAGTGTAAAACAGAAACCACAGTATGTAAAGGACAAGTAGGAAACTAGTTACTGCTCAAACGGCATTGCTCAAAAACTTAATGAATGACTCAGAACCATTTAAATCCCCATCTATATTAAACAACAGCCGCATAAATTGAACAGAATAAGTCCCTTTCTATAAGTGAAACTGATGATGAACTGTGTGAAAAAACATTGTTCTCACCTCCGTATCCATCCTGGTCCAGATCTCCTACGTTGCTGACCGTCATTCCAAACATGGAGTCGTACGTCCCATTGAGACGGATGGGTCGAGCCTGATCGTCCCAGTGACCGAAGGGGTTTAGGTACACATACACAGCTCCACCAATCTCTGCCTTACGGTCAAAGAAATTAGGAGCTCCAACAATCAGATCGGTCCAGCTAGGAACAGAAACAGAGAATTAAAAATTAATGATATTTTACGAAGCAGTTTTTGGGAGACCCTAGAACCTCTTACAAAGTTTTTTCTTTAAACACACCCTGTCTCATCTACTCTACCCCAAATGGTGGAATGCAACTAAAAACAAAAAAATAGATATGTATAAAAAAATAAATTTATGCAGGTAGTGTACTTAATTACAATTTTGAGGTACTTATACTTTACTTCCAAATTCCATCTCATACTACTTTATAATTCTGCTCCTCTACATTTCAGAGGAAAATGTTTCACTCCACTACATTTATATCACAACTATGGTTACTGGTTACTTTTTAGATTCAGACTTTACATATAAAACATGTGTATCAATATATGCAATTCTTGCATAATTTTAGATTAAACTGCTAAAAATGATTTAAAGCGATTAAATAAGTTCTACCTCAACCAGCTATAGTAAAGTACTGTAATATGCTAATATCATCCATAATAGTTATCCAGCAATATAGAAATATAACACTGACAGGGCCAATTCTGTCAAACGGCACATTTACTTTTAAGATTATAAATAGATCTTGCTATAAAAAAAAAATATCTTGAAAAAAAGATTATTATTACAACTGACATTTCACAATTGTTGTTTGTAAAATTGTATTACGTTTTATTTTAATTTTTTCTCTTTAGCCTAACAATACTTGCCTCTACTTGCCTTATAAATACACGTGTGTATTATTGGCATCCTCCATTCAAAGATGATTATCTGGACTGACTCCTTACCCGTCCCTGTTCAGATCCGTCGTAGCTACCGAGTAACCAAATGAAGACGCCAGCTCCTCCCCCCAGAAGATGTGCTGCGGCACAAGCCGGTACACATTGTCCTTCCTCAGCAGCACCACTGCCCCTGTGTGATTGGCCCTCGGTGCACCCGCCACAAAGGTCAGCTCCCCGAGGCTCATTATGCCCATGGCCGAGTCCACAGAAAACCCTATAAGAAAAAGAAGATGGAAGGCAGGACGGAGGGGAAGACAAGGGCCAGGAAGAGGAAAGGATCAGGGGTTAGTATTGACAGAGGGGCTCGGGGGCTCATCTCATCTCTGTGTAGCTTGTTCTGCTCATCTTCTTACTAATGAAATGCGTGCCTTAAGTGACTATTGATTTTATGCCAAACTCATGATGGGTATTTATGTCCTGTGTGCATGTGTTTGAAGACTGCTGGGGGCCGGCGAACGGTTATGCATCCACGGGTAAGAGCAGGAATGCTGTTTGTGACGGTAACAGGAGGAGATGTATGGGGCTTCACCTAATGTCTCATGAGATTCACGATGCTGCTGCTTTGTATCAGATGCCTCACATGAAGGCTGGATGTAAACACAGTGGGTGGACGTTAATCAGATTTATAACCTAGAGCAATCCCTCTTTTGTGTGAAAGTGTACGTCTGCATGTGTGTGTGTGTGTAAAGGAATGTGTGCTTGCATATAAATCAGGTAGAGCAAAAGAGTGAATGGGGAGGGGGAGGTGTGCGTGTGTGTGTGTGTGTGTGTGTGTGTGTGTGTGTGTGTGTGTGTGTGTGTGTGTGTGTGTGTGCGTGTGCGTGTGCGTGTGTTTTGTTCGTGCCAGATGTGTGTTAAAATGTTTTTATCAAGCTGTGAAAAATAGATAATCATATTAAACATTTCACCTGAACAGAAGCAACCACATGCATTTGCATCACTGGTTTATAAGCATGCAGAGGAGAGGGTGTGAAATAATCCATCAGGACATGAGGGGGGACATTTGTTGGTCCTGAATAAACATGCAGGGGGAGACACAACATTGACACACAGTGAGCAGCTCCAGGGTGGCAGGTGAGGAATGGAACAGTCAGCTTTGCAGGTCCTGTAAAAACCAACGGACGGAGACAAAGATGCTACTTTTTCCACACAGGGTGGCTTTTAACACAGGCTCGCTACAAGGTTGTCTCTATTAAAATGAATTGGAAATGAAAGCTTAGGGCAGCAAAAGGTTTTTAAAGGGGCCCTGCAACAATGGTAAAGTATTTGCACTATAACTTGCAAATTACAGTGATATTGCGCACATTGTACATATTAAAATATGTACTGTGAGTAGCATGGAGGGGGCTGCAGCTGCATTTCATTGTGCAATCATGTGCTGCAATGACAATAAAGCTGAACCTTGAGCCTAATTGCTTGGTTACACTTCATTTGGTTGAAGAAATTATTTAAAATAGGTGGGATACTCTTTAACTTTTTTTAAATTATTTTTTTTTAAGACTAAAGACTTTGAGCATAAATGTTGTTTTGACCTAAGAGGTTCAAATCACAGAAAGAGTTTTTTCCTGCTTTTTTGCAAAAGAAAACCTAAACAATTGTGTGCAACCTGTGCAATTGTTGTTCCCCCTGGACATGTGGAATCAAGTCTCATGAAAACCAGGCTTTGACCATACACCCCGCAATAAAGAGCTTCTTTCTTTTCTCTCTGAACAGATTTTATATGGCCTTGATGGAGGTAATACTCTTTGAAATGTCACCTACGTTGGTAATATAAAATAGGAAATGAACTAGAATTTGTTGACATTTTGGATGAATCATAGTTCAGAAAGAAAATAATCAGAAAAAGTACAACATTGTCTCTATCATTTTAGTAAGCATGCAAACGTGTAGCATATCACCTGGTTAAGATCAAGGGAAGCATGTGAGTTATAAAGGAAGGCTAAAGGTCATGTGGGAATTAGTGTTGTCAAGGAGACGGCTCAATGTGGAGAGCGGGAGGGTAAGCAGGCTTGGTGAATAAAGTATGTGAATAAAGAGATTTATGGCAGACTTAATGAAATGTAATAACTGGAACAATAACAACAAATCTCAGGTTGTGTTAAGCAGACGATGAGTCGCTACAAATGGACACTGAATACTCAGACATTCATAACATAACACACATCAACTTTAGTCCAACACTTTGGTCCAGACTGAAATATCTCAACAACTATTTCATGGATCACCATGATGACTTTGGTGAACTCCTGGCTTTACCTCTAGCAGCAGGTGAAAGTGTTCAAAGATCAAGTGAAACATCTCTACATCTACAGATGGATTGGTACTCTGGACAGACATTCATGGTTCCCAGATGATGAATCCCTAACGACTTCGGTGATCCTCTGACATTTCTTCTACTGCTGCCATGAGGTTGACATTTGTGGTTTTGAATAAAATGTGTCAACAACTATTACATGGATTACCATGACATTTTGTACACACATTTATGGTTTATGATGTGCAGGATCAATTGTAATAACGTTGGTGAGCCCTCCACTTTATGTAGCTGTGTTCTAGCACCATCTTCAGGTCAATATTTGTGTATCCAGTACTTGAGTTTATGACCAAACCTGCTAAACTAACGACATTCCCATCAGCCTCACCTGTACTTTGTTTTTAAAGCGAACAAATGTCACTTGCTAAATACCGGCATAATAGTATTGTGAGTATATTCAACCCAGTCTCACGCAGTTTGTGAAATGGTCACATTATTTAATCTATTACTTTGTGTGCACAGACACGTTAGTCTCGTTTTTTTCGTGTTGGGGAGCACAAACTTTAACCTGATGTATTTGAATGGGAAGCATTATAATCACAGCACGACTTTGGTAGTGAGTAGTATGAAAAGCTGAAAATCCGCACAAGGAGGTTGGTTGAGGTGTTGGATGGTTCAAACATCACAGGACTTTCACCCTGGAGACTGGGGATCGTCTCCCATGTGTGGCGATTTATTTCCCTGTTTTTCTTTTCCTGAACCCAACCGTCCCGTTGTTGTCACACATGCTCCAGAGTCCGCGGATGTCTCCCACGTGTGGCGTATCTTTTCCCTTTTGTTCTTTTCCTAAACACAACCGTTCTGTTATTGTCGCTCTTGTCGTTATTGTTGCGCGTAACCCCAGAGACCGCGGATTGTATTGCATTGTTCTTTTCCAAAACCCAACCTCCGTAACTCTGTATAGATGCTTCCCATTACGTGCTGAGCTCTACGAAAAAAAAGATTAATCTAAATACATTAGATCAAAGTGTGCTCACTAACACAGAAAAAAAAAATGACATAAACCTGTCCGTGTACAAAAATCAATTAAAATTAACGTGACCATTTTACAAACTGCCGTGAGACTCTGTTGGTATATTAGTACGCTGACATTAGCATTTAGCTCAAAACACTTTTGTGCCTACGTACAGCCTCACAGAGCCACTAGCTTGGCGTTAGACTCTTTGTCTAAGAGTAAAATAAATTAGTAATACTATGACAACTAACAAGAAAACCACCACCACTTGGAAAGCTTCATACCGACACACACATGCAGACTGACTCAACACACTACAGGCGACAGATATCTACAGACAGAACAGACAACCACCTTGCTGCTACAAAAAGAGACAACCATCTTACTGCTTATGTCAAATCAGCAGCAAGAAGCAGAAAGTGAAAAAAATAATAACAAAAATTAAATTAAATTAAATTAAAGTTTTACTGAGACTTTCCAGTTTTGGATGGCTGTCTCTTTATAACAGTACAGGTGATGCGGTCCCACGTAGGACATACATTACACATTGAAAATCTATCTGGAATTAGCAGAAAGGATTAAGACAAAGACAGAGTAGGAGAGCGGGACTACTTTCACTACAAGCCCACTCCGGTCCAAACAAAAACACCTCACGCCTACAAACCTAAGTAGCTATTATGAGCTACATCCTCAAACGATGTGGGCCGGCTGGAGGGCTCCAGAGTTTTGTGCAGCAGAGCATCTTCAATGGGGCTAGCCATGAACAAGAGCCCTATGGCCCAAGACAGGAGACAGAAAGACAGAAAGAGAAAGAGAGATGGAGGGACGAGTGTGGGAGAGGAGTGATGGGGTGGTGAAATGGTGGTGGGGAAAAAAGAGTGGAAAAAGAAGGGGAGAGGGAGGTGCAAGTGAGACAGGCTGTGATTGATTGGTGTTTTGTCTTTGAGGTGCCTCAGCGGTAGTGTAAAACCACTGGGTACCTGGCGGAGAGACGACGTTTCAGGCTCAGACTGCACCCGGACCGGTTGTACACCACCCTATTCAAAGTGTTTTCTTGTGCTAGAGGGTGGTGGATGGAATGAGGATAACATCATTGTTGGGGTAATTTGTAAATAGATCCCTTGTTTGCTCATGAAAGGGAGGAAGGCCAAACTGTGCTGGCATCATAGATTCATGTTGAGCCAGTAATACGGTCTGGACAGTTTTCAAATGTCCGCCCACATTCACACGGGAAAGCATTGGTGGAGTCACATTCAGGGCTCTGTAAATCACACACAGATCCAGACTCATCCAGAAATAATCCACAGGGAATGACTAGTTTAAGGCAGTTTGGCAGCTGCTACCATTACTAGCTCCTGTGGTTTTGGCAGCCATGTTGGAGTACAGTCCGAGCCCTTGTGTCGCCCTCCACCGACCCTCTCTTTCTCTGCTGTGCACAGGCAGCAGCGAGCAGGGAGGGCGAATCCTACCCAGGTAACTGTGGGAAGCCACAGGGATGAGCTGGGCATTAAGTTGTTTCTGATCTGCCACCTCGTAGGGCCCGTCGTCATAGAAACCAAGGTCAAGCAGAGTCTGGTTTAGGAGCTGGACCCGCATCTCACCTGGAATGGAAACAGGTGAGGCCACAGAAAAGCAACAAGCACACACTGCAGACATCGGAATACAAACACTTGCTTGTTGCATACACATCCCAAATCTGTACCGTATATAAAGAAAACATAAAAAGAATTTCATGAGATTTATTCTTTTTTTTAAAGTTTTTCTGAAGCTTTACCACCACCATTTACAATTTATTTATTTTTGTGTCAGTCATAAGCAGCTACTCCATTTCTTTTATGCATAGCATTGGAAGTGAGAGAGTTGAGTCCATAACACACTGTGTCAATTGCATGAACTGAGATAAATTAAGACATTGACATGCGGTGGCCGACAGGGGAAAACGCACTGCAATTTAAGAAAGCATATGAAAATAGACAAAACACAAGCAAATTAAGAAAACATCTTCATTAATTTGATAAAACGTATGCGCAGCATTTAGCAAACGCGCTGCAAACCAGTCGTTGAGATAGCTTTATTGAGACCATGGAATTTATCAAACTGAATAAATCCCACCTGAACATATAAACACAAAATTGCTATTTCCATCGTGTTGTAAGTAAGGCATCTGCTAAAAAAGTTGTATTCGTTAGCAGGATTGTCGTACCGTTCAGTTCAAAAACATCCAAAACACCAAAGTACAAAGACATAGCAGACCAGACGCAAGCTTTTATTTTGAAAAATCAAAGCTCGGTGATGGCAACAGCCGGGAGGACATGAGACGGGAGCACTGACTATATATCAGTAATATGTTATATTAATAATATTAATTTAATATACAGTCTATGAATGGGAGGTATTAGACGGGAGGTCTCCAGGCTGCAGCCATACCGGACTCTAATAAAAAGGCAGAGCGCTCTCTCCCGTGGGGTCGAAGATCAGCTGTTCCACTTAGTGCTCCCTCTAGAGGCCTGGAGAACGTCCGTTGTGTAATCTGTATGCAGCGTTTTTTTTGTTGCATCTGCTTTTCTTTTTGTATCTCTTCCGTGTTTGCAGCTCATTTGTGTATTTGGTTGTGTTGTGTGTATTTGCAGCTTGTTTGTGTATTTGGTTTTGTTGTATGTATTTGCAGCGCATTTGCTAAATGTTGTGCATATGTGTTGTCAAATGAATTAAGTTGTTTTCTTAATTTGCTCATGTTTTGTCCATTTGCATGTGTTTTCTTAAATTGCATGGCGTTTGCCCCTGTCAGCCACCGTATTGATCTCATGTGCAGACAACGTAAATCAATCCCATAACTGCTTGCTGCACCAGATAAATCTCAGTGCATTCTTTAATGAAGTGCATGCCACTGCCATGTCCAATCAAGATTGGTTTATAAATCAATTCAATTTGTTTGTATTATATATTACAAATTGTCCTGGTTATAGTGCTGTTTTAATTAGACACTTCATGTGGATTGCCCATCTTCTCTAGCTCACATTAGTTGCAATTTCTACAGTTTTTTATATCCAGTGAAAATTGTCACAGTAATCAATAATGAACATCATTCTGAAATCCAAAAAGGTTATTATTTGGCACATAATAATGGTGCAGCACTAATAAGTGCAAAAGTGGGGTCATTGATATAACAATAAAACTAGTAATAATACTTCAGGCTATTTCAATGAAAAAATATCCGTCTACAGTATGTCTACAGATGCTGAAGTTGTTTACTCACAATTTAGGTACAACATATTTAGAAGGCAAAAATGCTGCTCTCAGATTGGGTTAAATTGTGTTAAACACCAAAGTTTCAGATTTCTTGTTGCTGCCACCTACTGTCCTGAAAATAATCAATGCAGCTTTAAAGGCTCTGAACACCCACACAGGTGTTTCCAGTTAATGTGGCTGATTAGACCTCTTCCCAGGACTGTGTGGCTGTGTGACTGATTGACTGACATCTCCCTGAGTCACCTGGTAGCTCCGTTGCACCTGTTGGTGGTACAATTCATACCTTTATCATTCTTATTGGTAGATAAAGACTTGTGACCCGCCTTCAACTGGAGCAAAGCGCTAATCAGCCACTGAAAACACCTGTGTGAGTGTTCAGAGGCTTTAAAACTGCAACACCACAATAGTCAATGCTTTCTTCCATGATATCATACAAAACTAGGACTGCCCACTGGTCACATGGCATTGACTATAGAGTTCCATGCTACAGAGTGGCAGTTGCTAGCTGTCACTACAGGAAGGAAAACGCATTTCCTGGGTGAAAGCTTTTGTTTTCCCCGGAAAGCAAACTCCGCTCCCTGGCTTGAAAAGAGAGCGGAGCTTGAAAAACGCCCCCCCCCATCACCTTGAGCACTTCCCTACATGGCCAGCTGCATTATTATACAGCAGCAGTTTAAAAAAATTAAGAATGTGGAAATCATACGAATTACAGTGCTTATCTTTTCACTGTTTTTTTTTAAACACATGGTTCATGAGAACAGTTTACAATGGTACAAATCTCTCCATTGGAAGTAGCATGTCAGCTTTTTCACAGCCTTGTTTCCTTTAGTCCTCTGCAAGTCAATCAGACCCCTTACCTTTCCAGTTGTAAGTTCCTGGAGCTCCAAACAGAATATAGTTGTTGTCTGGGGTGAAACTGACGGACATTCCCTGCTGACAGAAGCCAAACTGCTCATGTCCCTGCGGCCGACCCTCGCAGAACTTCCACTCCCCTCCGTCCAGGTCATCTTGCTCCGTCAGATCCTCACTCAGGACGTAGCAGCGTCCAATGGGGTCACGAGTCTCTGAAGGTTGACCTACACGTTGCCTGAGCTCATAAAGGTGAGCACAGGTCTGGTGAGGGACAGGAAATCGCATTATAAGGATTTACCGTCCTTGAAAAACAAGAAATGAATCGACTCTTTCAGAAAGTCAACTCTTTACCCTCATACATAAAGGACTAAACGTTAGTACAATTTAACGGATGAACCAATTGCGAAAATGGGCCTTTTATGTTTACAAATCAATGGCAGATCAATCATTGGAAGCAGAACAAGACTTTTATTTTTAAACACCACAAAGAATAAGCTTCCTGAACTGATGCATTTACAGGATGTGGTCTTCACTTACCACCACCTTCCCTCCAATCCCTTGACTCTTGACGGTGACTCCCAGCCACTGGTTGTCTTTGCTCTCTCTGTCCAGACTCACTGAGGGAAAACATAGAAGGAAATGGTAATCATACTGTAGCAGATTCCATATTGTAAAACCAATTTGGATCTGAGCCACAGTAGGCAAACAGCACTTTGATATTCAACTGAGTAATCAAGTTAAGATTATAGTAAACTGTTTTACTAATGCAATGCAAATTACTAAATATACATACAATTTAAGGTTAGTACATTTTAATGACAACATTAGTTAGAAGCTTTAAAATAAAAAGGTATGGCGGCTTTTACAATCAGTTAATCTTGCAGCAAGTGAATGAACCTAGAAGGCTATTTGGGTTAAATATAGTCTGAAAGGAAAGATAAAGTCGATAAATTATATGGTGTGGAAAAAAAAGAAAAGACAGCGCAGGCAGTATACTAAAAAAAAATCTCCAGCAGCCAATAGTTTTCATTATTTATTAATCTGCCAATTTTCTGAATTAATTGAAATGCCTATCAATATATCTATAGCCTATTAGAACTTTTAACTGACCAAAAGTTAAAAACCTAGAAGTTCAGGGTATAATAAAAAAACAACAACAAAAGCAATAATAATAACAAGAACAACCGCAAATATTTACATTTCAAAAATCTAGAACAGATCTTTCTTTGGCCTTTTGGCTTACGCAATCCCTGGTTGATTGTCACAATTGTTGCTCATTCGATGAGCAGCAAATTGTCACTGCTAATCAATGAACTGACCAATCGTTTCAGCTCTACACTCACCTTCTCCATCAATATCCACTCTCTCGCAATCGTACTCCTCGGGGGTGATTGGACACCTGAACAAGGCTCCTGGCCGGCTGCCTCTCAGCGGGCCCTGCCCCGCTGCCTGTGGTGCCCCAACCAGGATCCTGAAGAAAACATCACATTGAACATTTAATTGTAATAAATATTAATATAATAAAAAGATTGATTGCTGATTTTACAGCAGTATGTGTCATAGGTTGATGACAGAAAATATCGTCTTAGTTCTACTTACAACGCAGTTGCAGTGGTTAAACACTGTTATTGACGTTATTATTTCACACATGACCGCTGGCTAATTTCACACTTTAGCCTTAGCTGACCTAATCCACCATTACTGTGAAGAACAAACACCTGCACTTCAAGCTATTTAAGTCCTGCTGACACCACCTACAGTTGAACATGTTATCTTGACTTAAGTTGATTCAAAACAGCTCTGTGACGTCTTTAAGTACTGTATCTTGTTTGAACTAACATGCTGTGGCTCATTATCAATCATCCTCCACTATCAAGACAAGGAAAAGTTTTATTCTCTGTGAGGTGGTTGCTGATATTTTAGGGCCAGTGTCCCTGCCCTCTGCCTTATTAGGAGCGGCTGATTCAGGCTAGGATGCTATTTAAAAACTGAATGTTGAGCCACATTCCACCCAACACCGTCAGCCATGGCCTATGCATGGAAGCGAGACGTGGGGAAACAGAGGAAAGGAGATAGATCAAAGAGCAAAAAGCAGATTGTACTGTAAGGTGAAAAAAGTGAAAATCTTAAACTGGGTGCCACAAAAATAGCAGTTGCAAGGAGTGCCTGCTGCCAACATATACAGTAATTATTACAGGGATGGACTAGCTGTAATGCCGGTGTGAAAAGTTATCCTCCAGCAGAAGGAAAAAAACCTTTGTCCTCACTCTCATCCAAACAATCATAACACACACTGACACAAAAACTACCTCTGCTACAGCAGAGAGTGCCAGATAGCTCTACTTTCTATTTTCTACTCTTTCCAGACAAGTACTTCTGTTAAGGTGCAGCGGTGCGATCCCCCTTACCTTAATGAGTGAGAACCCCTAACAGCCACACAGAGCCAAGCGATCACAAAGATAATGTGAAATAACAACTGCTACACATCACTGATGGTCTCCATAAAAAAAACTTTCCCAACTGGGGGTTAAGCTAACACAAACGTGTATTAAACAAAAGGGATTTAAGAGGAAGAAGGTATCACTAAAGAAGACCTGATAAGATCCAATCCCCCTCTCATAGCTCGACATTCCTGGGGAGCTCTGGTTTATGTTAGAAGATGAGGTGATACCTATCTTTCCCCTAACATGCGCAGACACACTGGCAGGTGTCAGGGTGCAAGGTGGGAGGTCTGTTGAGCTCTTATACCACCGGCATTTGGTGGAGAGATTTGGATTGCACCCAACCTGTCCATGTGCTTAAACATCATATTTGACCAACTTTGACAGATTTAAATTATTCCTTATGGAGAAAACACCATAAAAGACATAAAGTATATGCAACAAAAAAACTAAACGATTAGGGGCCTTGCCCATCTTTCAAGTCGAGGGGTACGCATGAATTAGAAGCATGGCTAAGAAACAAATCTCTACTTTTATCATAAAATACATAATGTAGATGGCACATACTTTATTGTCATTTAAGATAAATGGTCCAACCAGCACTTAAATAACAAAAATTTACAGTGGAAGAGAGTGAGGATTGAGATAGTGTAAGGGAAGTTTTCACTGTGTTAATTTGGCTTTATATTTTTTCATTTATTTTAGCATTAATTACTACTTGTATTTACTAGCAAAATATGCCTCCATTGTCTCAAATATGAGTAAATAAAATGTGAAAAGAAACCATTAGTTGCGGCCCTTTTTAAGAACATTTATTCACTCATTCCCCTTCATCATTACCTAAAATCAAAAGCAACTTTGTTTGAAAGGGCATAAAGATTTAAGAAAACAAGGTTATGGTGTCTGTGTGTCTTCAACCATCATCACAGCCCTGAATATTTTATTTGTAAATCTGTTTGTACCAGGTTAAGTGACTGAGTTAATCAGAGGTTAATCATGTTAAACTTACTGACAGGCACACGTGTCCCAAATTTGACACAGATTGTCATGACTGAATGCTTTCATTTTTTGTCCTTTACTCACTTCCCTAGCTCACTTCATTTTTCAGGATTGAGTCAATGCCTGAATATGATCTTCCCTGCCAAGCTCATCTTTCAGTAAACCCATATTTGATATTGAGTGTGTGTGGGTGGGTGAGTGTGTAACATGAGTGGTTGTGGGTATGTTGTTGCTGCTGTGGGCCTGAATGGGAGATGTCAGGGTCTTGAACCCAACAGTGATGGTGTCTGGAGAAATACCCACATTCAACTCAATTCAATTTTGTTTACATAGCACAAAATCACAATAACAGTTATCTTACAGCGCTTTTCATTAAAGAGCAGGTCTAAACCATACTGTGTGATGTTATTTACAGAAACCCAACAATGAATCGTGATGCCACAAAACCGGTGGTGTGTGTGTGTGTGTGTGTGTGTGTGTGTGTCATTGTGATTGTTTAATGTGTAATCTGCTTTGCCAGGTTGTATATACAGATTAGATAATGTACCTGGGCCCTGTCTGCAACAGCAACTCCCCCTGACAAACTGATTAAACAAGGCTTAGAGTTCACAGCCATGCTAAATGTGAGCAAAGGCGTGCCCCATGGTTCAGTTCTGGTGGCACTTCTTTTTACTATTCATATTAATAGTCCTACTTTTGATATCCCATACGAAAACCTCTGTGCTTTATCTTTTTTATTTTATTATACTTTTATTAATCCCACAAGGGGAAACTACACTTTTCACTCTGTTGTTATTGCACACAGGCCTGAATTACACACACATGTTGAGGACCTACACATGTACTAATGTAGAGATGTCAGAGGGAGGGGGCTGCCCATGGAAAGACGCCCCGAGCAGTTGGGAATTCGGTGCCTTGCTCAAGAGCACCTTGGCAGTGCCAAGGAGGTGAACTCTCTCCAGCTACCAGTCCACCACCATACTTTGGTCCGTACGGGGACTTGAACCAGCGACCCTCCGGTTCCCAACCCAACTCCCTATGGACTGAGCTACTACCACCATCTTGGCATGTGGTGCTGCTTTCCTAGCAAGGGCACTTGGCAAGGAGATTTGTAATCTCAGCAAAGATCTTTCCTGGTTAAATTAGAATATTGTTACATCATTATTATGTCTTAATGGTATTTGTATTTATTAAAAGGCTTCCCATTAGCTGATGCCTAGACGACCTGCTAGTTTTCCGGGGATCCAAAACAACAAAAACAACAGTTTACCAACTTTGTGTAGCGTTGATTTCGGACCAACAAAGCATGCAGAAGATTTTTTAGGCATAGTATACTGTGTTTTACATGTATGTGGTTTTAATTGCATCTTGGGATTATGAATATGGTATACAGTACAAGGATTAATTGATCAGCTGCTGTCACCAAAACAATAACAGTGTATTAAACAACATAGTCAAAACCCCTCCATTGTGATGAAAATCCTGCTGGTTTTTCCAGCTAATCATCACAGACGCATGACAATCACACAGGGTCCTCATTACACTACAGTCACACCCATGTGTTCACTGAGGGAAGCATGTGCAGTGACCCCAGCACCATCCACGATCCTGTCCAACCCTCCCCCCATACAAATCCCATCCGCACACACAATACCATCCTCCTTCACTCCTCCCCCACTCTTCGGAGTCACATCCCTGCATTTAGCTAGCTTCCAATACAGGCAGATTAAGTGTGAGAGACAGACTACACAATACATCACACATGTAACCATTATCCAGACCAGCATCTTTAAATATCAAGAAAGCAGTGCAATAAGAAAAGCAGCTACACCCAAAAGAGTTGGTCCATCTCATCTTAATGATGACTCACAACCATGAAAAATGAACCAGCAAGTCCAGCAATGTTAAGCTTATGCTTATATCCTTGCACTTGTAACTTGTAAATTCCAATGAAGTCTGTTGTTACGCTTTTTTTGCAGGCTGCATGATCCTCCTAGGTTGACAAAATTCCCCATCTCTTGTGTCAAAAACTAAAATCAATTTTACATATTTGAAAGTCCACTGATATTTAAAACTAAAAACAAGGCTGCCTTTTCTTAGGTACTGAAAACAACTGGCAATACTCGCATGTCTGAATGTAAACACACCAGTACACATTCAAACAAGACTTGTAATGTCAAGAAAATGTCCTGAAGTCCCGTTATGTTTGTTTGTGAAAATTGAGGACTTTCACTGAAAAAAAAGAGACGTGAGAGAGAGACAAAAGACTGGAAAGCAGTTCAGATGTTAACATGACGGCCATACAAGCTATGTTAGTAAAGGG
Organism: Etheostoma spectabile; assembly: GCF_008692095.1. Lineage (NCBI taxonomy): Eukaryota > Metazoa > Chordata > Actinopteri > Perciformes > Percidae > Etheostoma > Etheostoma spectabile. Next base: position 7,200,302 of record NC_045736.1, on the reverse strand, counting down.
CCTCAATGTGACTTCACATCATTCAAACAATGAGCTTCAGGGGGCAGAAGCTTTTTCACACTTCCATTTAAAAGAGCAACTGAAACTTTTAACAGCTGATACAAAGGTTTTTTTTTAAACCCAACCCTTCCCTGGAATTTTACAGGCGTGGGCTTTTTGAAAGCTAATAAAGTTTGTGAAATGTTGAATCAAATAAACCATAAACATTTCCGATATTTGTGAAAGGATCATTTCAATTGATCCCTCCTAATCTGTCTGCTCACATCCTTTGACATCTGTCCATCGGAGCACAGCACAAGGCTGTTGCTCTATAGACAGTGGCTCTACAGGATCAGCATGGGGGCCAGGGGCTCTTTAGGCCTTCTGTTATCCTGAGAAAAGACTGTAACCTTTGACCTGGACACACAAACAGGAACCCACACCGACACACACACACACACATACACATACATATATATTTGCAAAGGAAAACGTGCAAGCATGCAGACGTCAATAGAGGCATGAGTGTACAAATGGATCTTCATACACACACACACACATACACACCCACACACACACACACGCACACATGTCATACACACCAGGCAACAGAAGGCTGTGAAACAACTGTGTAAACTATGAATCAGCACACTGACTGCAGCCCGTCCAACAATGTCGGCTGTGACAATCAGTCTCATAAAACAGTGCTCTTTCAAAAAAAATGCATGCCTTCACACCTGACTCCAGTATCTCCTTTCAGTTTAGCCGACGAGAAAATGGCAGCTGGGAATGAGGTGACCAAGCTGTGAATCATCATGTTTTTAACATCTCAACTCTCTCCCACTGTGGGCAGAGAAGGGAAAGGGGTGGGGAATGCACAAGAAAGGGCAAAACAAGAGACAGAAACAGCTGCCAGGCCATGCAAAAACCCCTTTGGGATATTGTGGTTTACTGGCCACGGATGTGACTTAACTTCCTGCTTAAACAATTTGTTTGGACATTACAAGCGCAGTTTAAATCAATTAGAAAAAATAGGCTTTATAACTTTCATCTCCAATACCGACAGTATCTTTCAGGACAGAGAAGGGTACAAACACTATGCTTTCAGAAGACAATGGTAACCCCATCCTCACTTCACATGCATCTTTAACAACCCCTAAGCTCACCACCTGCCCCATTACCGATCAATAAGTGAACAGTCATTTCCAGGCAAAGATGGGGTAATGATTGGCCCTCAGGTCCAAAGTGTAAAGAGGACACAACCTCTACACCAGCCCTACCCTGTCCCTTTTAATCTCCTCCTTTTCTTACCCTCCTTTATCCATCTATTGATCCATTTATCTAGAAACACTCTGTCTGATTCACATGATTTGTCTGCATTTTAATTGTTTTTTCTTTCCTTTTCTCTCCATCCATCTATCTATATTTTTGGGGAGGGCGGAGTTAAGCAGTGTGCAATGGGTGAAAAGCAGAGAAACACTCTGGACAGACATGTCACAGAGTCACAGGTCAGAGTCACAGACCACAGGTGTGACAATAAGTCACACCAGATCAATCTACAGTTTCCAGGTGTGACCTGCATGTCTTGCCCTGGAGGAAACTAATCACGTTCAGTGTGTGTGTGTGTGTGTGTGTGTGTGTGTGTGTGTGTGTGTGTGTGTGTGTGTGTGTGTGTGTGTGTGTGTGTGTGTGTGTGTGTGTGTGTGTTTGTTAAGGCAAGACACAGATGCAAAGACAGAGATACATAGAAGTTACAGTTAAGGAAGGAAACAGGGGACTGAATACATAATTTCAAAACAGAGATTGAAGTGATAATAGCACTAATTGCTGCTTTGCCATTCTAGTCATATCAGCTCCTGCTTGGCTTTCTTTCTATATTAGTAAGATAAAAAAAACAGGATGTAGGGGCAATCAAAAACTACTCCTTTACAAATGTAGATGTTGTTTTGTTTTATTTTATATATTCCTTATGCAGGGAAAAATAGGCTACGTGTTTTAGATTTAGTATTGTGTAAAATGAAAAGAAAAATGCTAATCTGGTCATTTAGCAATTCACTTAAACCATACAAATGATAAGAATGATGACACATGTTAACATTAGTGGACCTCTTTAACCCACAACTGTTTGAGGAAATTAAAAAAGATAAGCAGGTTACAGTGATAACGCAAAGGGCATCTATACAAATCATTTTTTTTAAAGTTAAAGTAATCAGACCATTTTTATCCAAAGACTTTCCGGCATAAGCAATCAGCAAATCTCATTTAATAAATGCAAACAGAAAGCCTCCACAGCCCTTGTCATTTCCTGTTCCGGTCAGCTTTTCACTGTTTTTATTCTGATTCTGTATCAGGTTACTTTAGAGGATTGATTAAACTGGGCAATGACCAGAGTCAACACAAATTGTCACACACACATAAGTGTGGACACACACACACACACACGCAAACGCACACACGTGTGGACACAGAAACACACACACACACACACACACATACACAGAAACACACCCACACACACCCACACACACACACACACACACGCATATTTAATCAAAGGGGTGGCCTTCAATGATTTATTCATCCCTGCATCTTCCGTCACCATCAAACCCTCGACCCCTCCCCCCACATATCATACCATATTTGTAGTCAACTCATACTAAACCTACCACGCTTTAACCGCTGAATTGTTTCATCAAATGACATTGAAAGCAAACCTAATAGCACAGGTAAACATGAGTCATTACCCCGAAGATGGTAATTATGTGTACTTAAAATGCAACAAAATGCCAGAAATCTTCTCAGGACTTTATCTGCCGTATTTCTGTTAAGGGAAGATGCAGAATCAGCTCCTGCTTCTCCTGTGAAGTAATTGCACCTACATCAAATCTAAACTGTGTTTCCTTTTTGACTCAGTCTGCAGATTGTCCCTCTCCCTCCAGTGAGCACGTGGTCCGCAGAGTAATATTCCTGAAAGCTCTCAGCCAAGCAGCGCTGCTTCCCACCGAGCTTTTGTCCATGCAGCCCAGCGTGGAGGAATGGGAGAATGTTAAATAGACAGAGAGTAAGTGGGAGCTAGTAAAGAGCATTAATTGTGCGTGTGTGTGTGTGCGCGCGCCTGGTCAATGCTATATACCCTTTGCTCTTCTGATCTCTCATACAAATAAGCACTGCAGCAGCGTGAGCGCCTACATTTACGAGGCTTTCACATGAATGGCCTCTAGAAGGTCCAGCAACAAGAGAAAGAGAGCAGGAGAAAAATCATGAATTGAATTAGGGAGGGAAAAGGGGGAAGGTTCATTCTCAACTCTTAAGCTGAGGCTGAAAAAGCAGCTTTTATTTGGCTATTTTAATGCAAATGAACCCAAGTAATTCTTTATTGTGTTTTGAATGTGTCAGGCAGTTATGTTGGGCCCCATTTATACACATATATATGTGTATTATACAAAATAAATGGTACTGGAATGCACAGAGGAAATTGTGTTTGACTCATAGGGCAAACTGCAAACACAGTGTGGATTTTAAAGTTAAAGACTTAAAGAACTTTAGTTTTTTTTTTTTACATTTGGGGAAAACGCTTATTTTCTTTTTTAATGGGAGTTAGATGAGACAGTTTGGCCTAGATTACATTCTCATACCTGAATAGTAAATATAAAGCCAAAGCCAGAAGACAATTAGCTTAGCTGAAGATAACAAAAGGCACCTGCCAGCACCTCTAAAGCGTGCAATGTGCACAACTATTTGTGCAGTATTCATCTGTAAGCCAGGCTAACTGTTAATTTGATATTTAGTGCACAGACATGAGAGCGATGTCAAGCTCCTTATCTAACTCTCAGTCTCTACAAGAAAACAAATAAGCATACATGTATCATTCAAAATGTGAAACTATCACTTTAAAACAAATACCTGCTGTGTCTCAGACCTGCACACTGCTGAGTTTCTGAACTTTTGCGTTTGTCTTTTCTTGCAATCTCTGTAACCTTTTTGGAGGACTTCCAAAAATCACTTCCACACGCCAATCTTGTTTTTTAAGATTTGTTAATCAAGGCTCCAGTTCAGTAAGAGGATTTGTTCAGCTTCAGAAAGCTCTGTTTGAGATCCTTACACAAGCAGTGAAACCGAACTCCAGAGTACTGTACATGTCTGGGATTATATCTGCTACCTGTAAATTGGCCCCACTGGACTGAATCACCTCAGAAAGGCACCAAAGCAGGTCCATGGTAAACTTGAACCTCGCTGCAACCTGAGACTTTCTACTTTCCCTCTAATAGTAATGCAGCCCAGCCAACAGCACGTCTACTGACATCAGCAGCCTGACAGTAAATCACACTTTACTAATGTTATCAATGTGGGGATATGCTGCGCCCGAAAACAAACTTTTTTTGGCGGGAGGGGCGGGACGGACACTGTTAAAAAGTATTAATTTGCCAATAAAAGTTCAGAAAGACGTTAACTGCTATGATTATAAAATAAAACAAAAGGTAGGCCAACAATTGGGTCAACAGAGAGTAAGCACAATAGCACAATAGATGTCTTTCAAGGCCAGATCCATCACAGATGATGTGCACCAAAGCAGAACTGCCTTCCTCCACCTTTGTCAAAGCACTCTCAAACAGAAAAGACATTTACATTAAATCAAGAAGATAGATATAAAGAAATGACCACAAAATGTAGGTCTCCACGCTTTTCAGCATACGTCTTAGGTACAAAAGGATTTACAAGCCTTTGGCAGTGAGCTAAACATTTTTACATGCAGAACGCTTCATGCAATATCATCGTGTCATGGGTTTGTTCAAAGAACATTGATGTATGAATGAAATGTATAAAAGTTTGTAGTACGTAGACTCAGGTGAATCCTAAATCCTGAATATCAACAGTGCAGCAATTTTTTTTTTTTTTTTTTTTTCAAATTAGCCATGCTGCATGACGCTATAGGCACGGCAATGAGTGGCATGAGCAGTGAGCTGATTTTGGGAAGATTAGATTGGCAGTTGTGGGATAACGACCAAGGATAAGGGGGCTTCCTGTCTTCACCAAGCAGTGAACTATTAGCAGAAGCACAACTCATATCAGTATAAATAGCAGAAGCACACATAACTCAGACTGAAATACCCTCTCATCTCATCTTCTGTCTGGCAGCAGCAGCAGCAGGAGAGGCCTACTAAGTTCAGTTTAGGGCCTTCAGGACCACAGCAACAACCAAAAGAGATAATATAAAGTTTACAGAAGCCAGATTGAGGCTCTTATGTATGGCATACTTCCTCCCAACATGTGAACAGAATCTCATTATAGCAAACCGCTCAATATGAGATCATTGTGTCACATGGGGTTGACCTTTGCTGCCATACTGAAAAGGGGCTGTAGGGTTTGGGGCAGATACAAGCCTGTACTGAAGAGAAACTGTAAAACTGAACAAAAAACACATTCATTCCATTGACCTTCCAGCTGTATCTGAAGCTGAATGTCTGTGCCCCAACACTGTATGGTCCTTCCTTTGAAGAAATACACACATATCCTCTCATGCTTTAGGGCAGGGGCTAGATAATAAACACACATTCATATTTATCAGAAAAAAACAAAAAACATTAAAAGGCCTATAACTCATCTTTCTTTAAAATCCTTTACTTTCACATTAATTGAGGTCACAAGTGCAGAGGGTTGTTACTATAGGGACTCTCCCATGGCTCTTGGTGAACAAGCTCTATTTTGATAATTTTTATGCAAATCTGGCACCTTATTTACATTCAAAGTGCAAAAAAAATCCCAGTGTGAATTAAGTTATTTTAGATTGTGAATTGGAAAATGGTAGGCGGGCAACCCAGCAAAAGTACCACTGCTTTAGGGAAACAAATTCCAATTAACAGTGCAACTCCAAAACCAGAGATGGCAATACTCTAAAAAGGTGACAGTATGACTAAGCTGATTTCTATTAGCGCTTTAACGTTATGGGTTGTGTCATACCGCCATGAGTAAGCACAGAACACAGCATCAAAGCAGTAATATCATTTTCACCATTGACTCCGGTGGCACAACACACAAAAAGGACCACACAGTGTGGCCACTGGCGACAGTAACCCAAACCTTCATGATATAAAGAGAAAATGAGTCAATAGCATCTTATTACAATTCGTTTGAGGCAAACTGTTTCACGACAGTATATCAGAAGAGCAGAGACAATAATGGGAGCATTTTGGAAACTAAGCTCCTAGAGAGGGTAATATCAAAAGCTAATGTACTATTCAGACAGGAAAGATAATGTCTCTGTTGCTGTGTGAATAATATATTTATCTGACTGAGAGTGCAATTATATCAAGTCAAAATGTTTTTAACTCCTACAGTCCACACTGCTAATGACATCACCCAGTCATTGGGGATGTAACAGTGAGGACTCTGAGGTCATGATTTTTGTAATTTTTCTGGGAATTTGGGGGTTTAGGAGCCAGCAAATGTATATACTATTGTATGACAATGTGAAACAACAACAACAACAACAACAACGTCTTACTCTAGCTACTTAAAAATGCATTGGATTATATATGAAACCAGGGCTACTTTCATTACCTCATAAAAGGTTGGTGTGTTTGGAGATACATGGTTTTCACTCAACAAATATCTTCATGTTGGGAAATTAAATAATAATAATAATCTCAGAATTTCTAAAATCGTGGCTACAGCCCTGCAAATCATATACAGATTTGGTATAGGATGAAATTATTATGAAGTCATTTTTTTAAACAGTGGGTGTGATGCTACAGCATACTAGCAACCACATTATTCATCCAACTCCTTTCCAGTTGGTGCATCACATCAGCACATCAATTAGTTTATTGATTGTCTCCTCCTGGCACTAACTCCACTGGTGCAGCATGAACATTTTCTCAGTCTTCTCTCTGTAGCACTTTGAAATGGCCCACAGCAGCGCGTGATACAATACTTTTAGCTCAGAGTCAGTTTTTTGAACAAATTCCAGGAATGCTGCTGTACAGTAAGCAGGTTTCAGAAGTGACATCACTCCACTTTCCAACTGTCTGTGTCTGTGTGAATGCTGATGTCATTCCCCTGGTCTTACCAGCCGACAGGGTGACTCCAGTCCGAGTAAACTGAGGAGCCAACGGTTATATATGGAACTTCAAAACAGGGACATGTAGTAAATTACACCCCTTATTCAAAAAGTGTTTCAATTTACTTTTAAATGGTGTATATTGCATCAGTGTTGCATTTGTTATATTCACAGATGGAAAGTAATAAAGTGCCAAGTTTGAGCTACCTCTATTTCCTCTTCTTTATTTTACAATTTCATACTTCCACCCAGCGTTATTTCATGGGGAATACTGTACTTTTTACCCATACTCCCAGTGCTTCATTTCGTTGAAATATTATGCGTTGTCATGTAGATTGAAAGCAACAAAAACTATAACTAAATAAAAGTAGTGTTTAAGTATTTTACTGTATTTAAGGCACTTGTTTTTTTTAAATGAGTATGTTTGCATGAATTTATAGGTACACATGTGTAATTGATGTGTATATTTATTTGTTTGATTTATCTAAGGCTAGACTTTCTATTTTTCTAAACTGATGTAAATCCTGCTTTTTGTTCAGTTGTTTTAACTGTGAGCATGAATTCAATAAACACAATCAACTCAAACTCAATCATCATAATGTACAGTTTAACACTCACAGGGGCCTTTTTAAACAAATACTTCTGATACTCTGAGTACTTTTTGTTCATATTGCATCAGCTCTTTAAGCTATAGTCCGTAATTTCTGTCTCGAATTCTAAGTAAGGACAACAAAACTTTCGCCGCATCCACATGATACAAGCCTTCCGTGATTGCGCACCACCTCCATCCCTCCTCCACGAAGTGTATGTATAGCTTTGTATCAACTCATTTGGCAATGGCTTGAATGTAACGGACAATCATTAATATCAAAAAGATACGCACTAAAGCTTTGAAGTGGCTATGTAATTTTCAGTTTGTGTTGATTCTAGCGGCAGATTTGGACAAAAGCGTTAGTGTTTTTTAAATGTAAGTAATTTAATGTTGGCTACTGGCGTACAACCACATTGCACACTGTAAAGTTATTTTATGAAAGAAATAGACATATCACATTCCTTAGGGTCAATTCTGGAACGTTTTTGAATCATTTACATTACATTATCATTTACAATTATTGTTTTCATCTGATTCGGGTTTCACTTGTCATCTTTCACATTCTCTTTTAGCTTTTAGTTTCTTGTTTAATTTTTTTTTTTCTGTGATGTTCCGTCCCAAGAATCAGCCATAACTTACTCAGATAACTTCTTAAATAAAATTAGAATACAATGAGGCCTATAAAGAAATCTCCTGCTAACTTTAGCTGGATACAGTAACATGTTTCCTACCTGTCGTAAATAATTTTGTGACTTTGCGGGAAAAATTTAACCCTGGCAAAGGCATTGATAAAAACTTAATATAAATAGCGTTCTTTTCACTGTAAGTCTTGTTTCCTGTTACAGGTCATTTATGAACATCAGATGAAAAATTACAGTTTCACAATCATGAAAAAGTTACATATAGTCACTTTAGGTAAGATTTAAAATTTGTGACTTTAACTTGTCTTTTTACACCGTAGTACTGCTACTTTCACTCAAGTTTGGAATGTGAATAATTCTTCCACCATTGCTTATATTTATTCATCACATTTCTGTGCATTTCTGAGCAAGTTGGAAACATATAGGAATGTTTAGCTATAACTATGCCAACTGAATTTGTAGTGTAAAATACAGTACATACTCTCTGGCACCTCATCAGATGAAATATTAATCGCATAGCTTCAGGAGAGATATATTAAGACTGTCTCCTATTAACCGTCATGCACTGAACATTTCCAAGGATTTACATTATGTGAATATTTATAGGTATACTTTATGCATAATAATTAGAAGATGGAAACAGGGCTTCAGTGTTCAGTCCCACTAAAAGACACAGCAAAACAGCTGTTGCCAAACACATCACAGAATAAACACAAGAGAAGCAAACACACATCTCATCCATGAACACACACACACAACACACTATAGGACACGTTTTCTACTTCTCTTGTTTGTGCGAAGTCAGCATCTAACCTGAACTGCTCAGGAAAAATCACCCTTTTTTTCTTCAGAAATCCCAGCCTGCCAGCTGATTCAGCACAAGCCTACTCTCTTCCACTCTCCACTTACTGTAAATCACCGTCTATTAACTCAGAGCTCAGGCTGCTCTTGATGTACATGCTGCAAATAAACATGATGAAACTCCTGCATCCAGTTCAGAGTTATGAGAATTGTGTGTAACAATGATTTAGCAAATCTGAGGACTGCTGCAGCACAGAAATGCTGACTGTAGCAGCCACACAACTCACATTTCAGCTTTAAACTGCCCTAAAAATTTAATTTCCTGGTATAGTTAACATTTTGCATGAAGAGCAGGTGCAGAGAATATACCACAGAAGTACACTGAGTATGTGAGGCGCAACAAAAAGTCAATAAGGACACACAGGGCACATGCTTAGTGCTGCATTCACCCACTCACCAGCTCTGAGGCTCTGGGGTTAGCTGCTGGTGAAGTGCTAGAGAAAAACCAAAAAAGGTGCCATGGTCTCCCAACTTATGAAGTGTGTGAGTAGTGTCCAGGTTAAAGCCCCACACTTTGCCTAAAAGGAACAACAGAGCGCAGATGAGGGTAGTCCAACGATGAGAGGAACAAGATGAGAGGGAGACAGTGTTCCCATGTCCCACCAGGGCTGCCATAGCAGGGTGCAGGTCCTCTTAGCAGCAGAGCCAGTTCAGTTCAGGAATAGTACAGGGGAGAACCCTTTTATGGCTCCCAGATAGATAAAAGAGGGCAAATCCTTTGGCGTCTCCTCTCCTCTGTTGATACCTCCCTTGTTTCTAATCCTCTTTCTCTTCGTGCTGCCTCTCAACTTCGTGTGCTGCTGTCAGTCTGAAGAGCAGGCTGTGAAAATGTGGCCGCCACTCGTATGTGTGTGTCTGTGAGTTTCTCTCAATGCATGTGCGCCTCCCCCTCCTCTATGCTCAGATGGAGACAGAGGACAAGTGCCTTGAATAGCCCGCTCACTCCTCCCCCTCCCCTCTCTCTTTCAGTCCCTCCCTGCCTCCCCTCTCTCAGCTGACATCAACACTCAAGGGACTGCTGCCAAAATACCAGGCAAGGTTGTCAGGATACTTGGAGGCTATTGAATGGAGAGAGAGAGAGAGAGAGAGGGAGAGAGAGAGAGAGAGAGGCTGAAAAGACAGCCGACTGTTTTATCTGTTCGAGTTCACACGGCCCAAAGTGCCTCTTTCTGTGGCCACACTTTGCTGCAGGTGCTTGTGGATCTGGGGTGCATGAAAGAGGGAAAAACTTGAGGTACAGACTTAGAAGTTAAAAAACCAGACAGATCAAAAACCTTCCGATTTTTTTTCTTACACTGAGCTTGAAAGTCCTGTTTTCTGACTTGATCTGCAATGAGTGGGAGTCAAAAAGGCCTACATATGCACAGTGACCTAGGAAACTTTATTACACACCTGTCTGTGCACATATGTGCTGTGCTGACATCAGGAAAATCGATGCACATGAATTGATTTTATTTCATCACTAATATGTAGTATGTATAAGTGTTTTACCCCAATGATGTTTCTAGACAAGTACCTCAAACAAACAACATAACGGCAGTCTTCTTCAGTTATGCCCTCTCATCCACAGCTGCTATTTTAACCAGCTGATCTCTGTTTGTCTCGAGTCAATCTGTGTGCAGCTGTCAGTGTGTCAACTCAACTGTTCCACACAATAAACCTCACACACACAACAGTTGCACTCCAACAACGTGAGAAAATGAAATACTAAGAGGGATGTGACTTTAGCCAGTGAGCTATCACAGGATGATATTCATGTTTCAAATTAAGTGTTGAACGTTTCACTTGCAGCTAAATATGCTAGATGAAAATATTTTACAGTATATGTACTGCATGTATTTTTTACTTATCCTACATGTTTGACTTGTTTGTGGAGAGTAGATCCTACAGGGGATGGAGGTTATATTATAATGTTAAAACGAAGACACAAATATTTTATATTGATTACAGAGGTTGAAACACACTAGGACCATAACGCATGAAAATGCACTTCTACTTTTTATGGTGCCAACACAAAAAAGACATTGAGAACTAGAGTTCATTCTGTGGAGCTTTTCTGGTTCATAATAAACACTCAGTGGCCACTTTATAAGGTACATATGTACAATCTAATGCAGAAGATATCTTTGAGTTGTTTTGTCCAACCCATTTACATCACTGATAATAGGCTAAATCATATACTCACCTCTGTATAATAAACAGCACAAGCTATATCCTTACTGCAGGACTGTTGTGTTAGACTGCATTAGTTTTAGCTAATTTAACACCCTGGAAACTCATGAGTGTATCTACAAGTTCAGATTAAGATATTTTAATTGTTTTACTATAAGCCTCTTTATTTGTTGGCTCTGAGAGTGATCTTCACTGTACTTCACTGTAAAGTGTCTACAATCAAGCTAGCGGCTCTGTGAGACTGGACTTTGAGCTAAAAGCTAATGTCAGCATGTTATAATGACAATGCTAACATTTAGCTAGATGGTTTAGGGTGTTAGCATGCGATCAGGGTACTCTGGTTTGTTGGCATTTCTTTAAACCTATCACAATCGTCTTTGGTGGCACTAAGCGCCACACAGAGCAACTGTACCTCCTCAAAATAGCCTTGTGAAGGAACTTGTTTTGGTAGAAAGTGTACATCCAAGATGGTTTTAGTCGTGCAACAGAAAACTCAGATTGGACAGGTAGTCTAGCTAGCTGTCTGGATTTACCCTGCAGAGATCTGAGAAAAGGTTAACTATAGTGCCCATAAATCGACCGGAGTTTAAAATGCCAACACAAAGAAAGCCCAAGGCAACGGATATCCGGGCAATCCTGGAAGTAGTGGATATAGACTAAGCTAAGCCTGATGAAATGGTTTTTATTAATTTGGTAGGTATTTAGTCATAAATGGACAAAGTAAAGTTTTTACTTCATGGTGGTATCAAATGACAAGTTATGGGATCACCAGAATTATTAAAATGTAATAAAAATCCATTCAATAGTCAAGGTAATTTACAGAAAACAGCAAATGTTAATCTGCTGGTGGTGCTATAAGAAAAGTCAACAAAGAATTTCATCCTCAGGGGACAGTGAATGTCCGTACTAAATTTCATGGTAATCTATCCAATAGTTGATGATATTGGACGGTTGTATGTTTCAGTCTGTAGCTCGGTAGTTGACCAGAGTAACCAACCGACATTGCCATCCCTCGAGCCATGCATCTAGTAGGTAAGTCTTTTGTACCCTAACTGGAAATTTGTCAACGCTCATATTTAGTATGAAAAACAGCAAAATGTAATTAATGTTGGAAACTTGTTATCACTTATCTTTAGTGATGAAACAGATTGAGAAATATTGAAAGATAAATAATGCTGTCAAGGCTGTTTGTGTTTCCAAGCGTGTGGGAAAGTTCAGCATGCCTGTATATCTGGGGAGCATGTTGGTCTGAGCGAGAGCACGCACTGGGCAGTTTGTCAGCGGTTGCTCCCACACACAGCTCACTGACTCAGCGTCCTGAATATCTAAAACCTGATCAAAAGGGTTGATTTCTGATATCCAATAACATAGCGTCTCCTGTTCGTTCACCATGTGCCGGAAAGCTCCGACTTGAGATAAAAAAAATAAAAAATACCAGAGGAATTCCACAGAGCTGAAGAAAGGGCGGAAGAAGAAAAGAATGGTGTGGGATGTCGAGAAAATGCTGAAAACATCTTTATGGCAGCTCGGGCACGAAGCCAGACAAGAAAGCCTTCAGACAGAACAAAGCGCTGTCAGAGGGACAGATGGAAGAATGGGAAACAGTGAAGAAGAAAGGGAGGGAGAGGAGGAGAACAGAAGGGATGGCTGGATGTGAAGATTATCTGACACATCGCCCATGACACTTGCAAAGTGCTCATTAGCTGTCTGAGCCACACTTCAAGGAGAGACCTTATTTTAGACGGCAAGCACAGACTGGCACTCACAGGCAGGGTAATTTTTCTGGTTTTAGCCCCCCCCCGTCACTTCGATGACTGGGACAGCCGCAGTCAGCACTATTACTGTATTGATTAATGGATAGTGTGGGATGCTATAAAAGGGAGTGGTGCTGGTTATTATGGGATTAAATGCAAGCACTCCCACTCTGGCTATTCAACTGCATGATCCCAAAGGAAGAGGCTAAACTGAGCACAGTGGTTTTGTCAGACTGTAGCTAATAACATTGAGCTTCAACATTTATGGATTTCTCGAACAAGCACTGGTTTCATTGTATAAGCGTTAAAGAAGAAAGGTAGTAAATGACTCAATTGCTTGTTAGAAACAAACCCTCAGTTTTGAGAATAAGTGACACAAACAACAAAAGTGCAAAGCTCCAAAAGGTGTTGTGTCCCAAAAACTAAATAGCATTCATCACACATGCACACACTGCTGCAACACAGAACTCCTAACTCAAGACAGCAAAAAGATAAACAACCATCTTTTTTAACACAGTGCATCAAACCATTAGTTCCAACCTGCCAGTGGAAGAGAACGTATTTAGATCCTTTACTTATACCACAGTGTAAAAGTACTGCATTAAAAATGTTACTTAAGTAAAAGTATGTACGTACAATCAGGAAAGTGTCCTTGTAATGTAACTGATTTTACTGATGTAATGAGGTGGAGCCAATTTCTTTTTTGGACAATATTCTATAGGACTGCAAACTATGATTACTTTCATAATGGATTAATCTGCTGATTATTTTCTCCATCCATCAATTGATCATTGATCAATGGTTTGTAAAAATTAAGAAAATGAAGTGACCAATCACAAGTTTTCAGAGCCCAGACGGGCACCTTCACAAAGCTTGTAAATTCAAAATTATTGAAAATAAATTCATTACTAAATTGTTAAATGTTTTAAAAGCTGGAACCATGAAATATATTTGCATTAATCATGACTTAAACGGTTTTCAAAATAATTGCCAATTAGTTGTTCTAAAGTTTGTTTATTTGATTGACAACCAACTATGTATTACAACAAGCGGTTAAAATACAGCTCCTGTAATTTTAAACCTTGATCTCTGCAAGAAGTATGTTTAATCATAATCAGACAAAACAGAATCATAGCTTTTTTGTCTTGCATGTAAAACAACATGCTTGACAACAAGACTTAGTTTTCTGTACAAAATAAAAGCGGGGATGAGGCGACCTCTAGAGGAAGAGTTTATTAAAAATAGAAGAATTTCCAATGCTGTTTCATTTCAACTGTTCTAATGGCACCACAGTTTAATTTAAAGTGCTTCTTATAAATAGTCTTTCTTTCCTGACTTGAAATGTGTGTTTTGTAACTTATTTGTTTTCTCCTGCATTTTTCAACATTCAACTTTCAATTAAAGGTGTTGTAGGTAGGATTATGAAGATCCAGGACTTCTCCTAAAAATGTGAACATCGACAACTTCTTAGTCCCTCTCCCCTTTCTGCTAAAGTCGAAAACTGTCTTCAAAGCCCCACAGCTCACAAAGGAGAATGAATGTGTGTGCATGAGCAGTGATTGACATGCAGTTAGACACTGAATTTTGGCAGTGCATAAGGCTGTGAACGTAACTGGAGAATGAGCTGGATCAGCAAAAAAAATAAGACAAATTTGGTTTGTTGTTACTGAAAAATAGAGTGTTGCTTTCCCAATTATTATTTTCTTCTAAATAAGATGTTGGCCTTTAACACTAATGAAAGGATCATGTTGGTACAATTGTTTATTTTTGTTATTGTCAACATATATCTAGATATCTAGATATCTGACGAAAACTTTTAAAGAATCTTTGAAAATTTAAAAGTAAAAAAGGTATTTTAATTTAAAAATAGCGATTGTCTTCAGGTCTTTGGATTAATACACATTTTAGTGACAAATAGTGTATTGGAGGAACCCAGTGCAACGGTGTGGCTCCTTGATTGTTTTTAAGAGAGAGGCTGCTAGTTACAACATGTTTTTCCCCATTATGTATTATAATCTTTCCATGCGTTGTGTGCATGTGACAGAATTTGTACCTCTGTAATTGGATGTTTCTTGTCGTAGTTAACTTCTACTGCAAAGTGTAAAGTACACAAACTTGCACCTTTGAGGTTTTATCAAAGAAGCAGTTATTTACACATGCAGTTGGTCAAACTACTCCAACTTTGCAACTCAACTGGTTTTGGACAAATATGGAGCTCCATAGCACAGAGGCATAAGGTATATTAGTCTTTAGGTGCACACGTTGTTAGTAAGTTGTAGTTGGTCTTATCCACAAAATTTATCAACAGACATATTCTCAAAAGATTCTTATTATTACTGTCAGTAAAAAATGAGAAACAACACTGATTTATTAATGGGAATCAGATGATAACCCATAGTAAATCACAGTACAAAATGAAACATAACATCCAGACAACTGGGTGATATCAACCAAGCCTGCTATCCTGTATGTTCCCTCCCAGGATGATTCAGTCTCAGCCACCTCTATGTTTATAAATGTCATAAAATAACTCAGTAGATTTCATGTTCGATGGCGGTGCAGGTGCTGTAGGGAAGGGCAGGCCTCCATATCCAGTCTGGGCAGGTACAGGCTGGTAACCTGGCTGATGTCCGGAGGGAGCGAGTGGCTGCTGTGGCACGTTGACTATGGTGAGGGTGTTTTTTTTGCAGCTAGAGGTAAGTTGTAGACAGCCTTTGGTTTGAAGATAAGGTACTAATATTTTGTGATTTGTTGACTGAGACAAAGTGGGCCACTATAGAGTGAAACAAAAGATAAGGTTTTTGTTTAAAGGAAAAGTTTAACGTTTTGGAAAATATGCTATTTGCCATTCACCTTCTTGCTGAGAGTTGGTTGGCCCCTCAAAAGCTCACTAATTACCCGCTTTGCATATATATTTTTTTTAATTTCTACAAATACTAATGTGAAAAAACGTCAAATCACAGTTTTATGGCAGGTTGTGTGCCAGATAATTGTTGGTTGGGACCAGTTGCCAGGCAACCAGTAGCGATTTTAGAAAGTTACTGGTCCGGCTGGCTGCCTGGCAACTGGTGGCGACCAGCAAATATCTGGCACATAACTGCCTATAAAACTGTGAAGTTGTAAACAAGATACAACGGTTAGTCAGTGAGATTTAGAGGTCTAGTTAGGAAGATTATATTACCTTTAAACAGAGCCAGGCTAGCTGTTTCCACCTGGTTCCAGTCTTTATGCTAAGCTGTACAAGCCGACTGCTAGCAGTAACTTTAAAATTAGCTTAGCATTCAAACATACAGTATATGAGAGTGGTAGCTATCATTCTTCTTGTCTAACTCTCAGCAAAAAAGCTAATAACTGATTTCCCAAAATGTGAAACTAACCCTTTAATTGTGGTCGTTTGCACATACAGTATTACGTTAAACTAAACTGTAACCAAAAATGTGTCCTCCTTTGGGGTCTCTGGTTGTGTCATTTTGGACACGTCTTGTAGAACAAGGGGCCACACAGCAGATGATGAGACCCAAGCACAGAATACTAGGAAAAATAGGCCCTAAGATGCTTCCCAGAAGATTGGAAACATGGCTTTTTTTTGTCATAGCTAGGCCTGGGCTAAAAAAAACTATGAAAAGAGCTATTTTAATTTCTTAAAAACGCTCATATTGTTCAAAACAGGAGCGCACCTTGTACAGCGTTCTCGTTTTTCTTCAGTTAGACGGTGTTCACTGCAGCGGTACTTTCTGTTGCAGTTTCCAAGGCCGTATCGAGAGCCACAAAGCTGAGTATCATGGTAGTAACCATCTGTCTCCCAGTAGCTGCTACAGTAATCAGCTGTAACATGTAAAACAAGGTGATGGTGAAGAATAGCGAGGGTGAGAGGTTAAGCACTTACACATCATTGATAAGATAAACAACTAAATAGTTGATGATACATAAATAGACTTTAAAGCATGTGTTACTGCCAGAGAAGTTGTGAAACAGTGGCACCTGATAAGGAACTGATCTAACTTGTTTGGGTAGTTTAGGTTTCATTTTTGTCCCATCCTATAGCAAGTAGCCCAACAGCATTCCTCATTTAATGGGAAAGACTTGCCACTCTCTGATCAATGAAAGATTTTTGCAAAAGGAAGTGCAGCATTTAAACAAAGGTTGTATTGTTGTAAATCCTAGTACTGCCACATTTTTCTTTTGTGAGCAGGCCAAGACGGTAACACCAAAACAAACAAGACAAGACATGTTGCATTTACACGTATGATCGAAATAAAACAAATTGCTCACTAGCTGTGCTTCCCCTCTCTTTATGTGCACACATTCAGTTAAAATGTACATTTTCTTTGCAAGGTTTTTATGGATTTGCCTTTATGGTAATAAAGAAAACCCATGAAATAACCATCCACATTTCACAACTTTTCCATTGAAATTGTAATTTTTGAATCGGTTCCAAGGTCCAATCCTAAACTCTTCACTAACTTTTATATTTGTTTAACTATGATAATGTATTCCTATCCCTGTTATAGTTATTGTATATATAGTCAAAAGTTTGGGGTCACTTACAAATGTCTCTCTAAGTTGTCTTGTGTAGACATAAGTGCATAATAGTGCATCTATTCGGAAAATTCAATAACCAAAGTTGGGGAAAAAGAAAATAAACATTTTATTGAACTCTGCAGAAGAAGTGGTGGGGCGTTAACAAAATAAAAGTAATGTACATATATTGTCAAAGTAGCATCAGTGACAGTTACTCTTGGACAAGAAACAGATGGAACAATAATAAATCTCTGCTGGCATGTCTTTTATAAAGAACAATGGCTATAATCCACACCCACCCACAATAAAAACACTAACCAAAGTCATGTTGAAGAAACAACACTGACCAAAAGACTGAAATCACAGGCAGAGCACGTTTATAAAGACAGATCTTACACAAAAGGCAAGGTTACAAGAAAGTACACAGACAAATTGTGTGACCAATGTAAACACATGCATATTCCTCACAAATAACTGTTTAGCAAATTACAGATGTGAGGACATTTAGGCCCCTTTCATTAGCTGGCATATCCAATATGTCAGCTGGTAAAAGCATAGACGTGACTGAAGGCTCTTCTGAAAGATGTCCCACTGATACTCACATATGATGAATTGAATATATGAGGTACTTTTTTCTTTGAACACAACCAAAGTCTAAATAGAAGAAGTTAAAAAGTCAGGGTGGCTCAAAAGATAAATGGCTGGCTCGACATACGAGTTGTGACTGAAATCCTCAAGTCAATTTAGCAAAACAGCGTTCAAGTCATTTCAGTTGACAGAAAGCAGGGCAAGGAAGGTGTGTTCATTTAGTTAGTAAAACTAGAACAGACTACTAATTCAAACTTGACTGCTACGCTGGTGCAGTCAAATATAGGCAAAGATGATAATTTCCAGAATAAAAACACAACACTAAATACAAAATGATGACCTTTAAAGATTCATAACATGCACAAAGTTGAAAGGCTGCATAATGTGGCAGGTTGAACTGAATGTACAGTGAAGTAAAAGTAACACAACACTAGGTGAAACAGACCAAGCAAAAGTGCACAAATAACTACAAAATGAGATTTTAAAAGGTAGAACGAGTAGAATTTGTCGGTTGCGGTTTGTAAAAGCAAATTTTAAAGTGTGGACTTCCTCCACCACTCAACGAGGGTTATGCTGCCGGGTAGCGGGTGAAGGACAACCCCGGAATCCACCTCGTTTTGGAACAAGCTTTGTCCGCTTGGCATTTCACGTCGCTAAATTTGTGTTTTCTCTGCGCTGTTTGCCATTTCCGTAGCTTCCTCTTGGATGAGTGCTTACGATCTGGTCGCTACGTTTTTATAAATGTTGAAGCCCCAGAAATGACTCAAACACAGCGATAAAAGAAGAAAATACAGGCAGGGTCTCTGCAGATACAGACCCCACCACACAAGTGATGATTGAGAGGGATTGTTTTTGAATTAGTACAATGTTTTTTGTTGAAGTCCTACTCATTGTGCCTTGAAACTGTTAAGAATGACATGCACACTTAAGTTTGATAAAAGTAATGTGGCTTAAAGGCCCAATTGTTTCTTGCATTTCGTAAGTTTACCATTTGTATTGTTTTGTGGATGTTTGGTTAAATAAAAAGAAAAAAAATACTCCTTTGGTTATTTCATTCAAAGCTGCCGATGCATTTCAGCTCAGTTACACTGTTATGTTGTAAGATGAAAACAATGAATGAAAACAACCTGAGAAAAAAAGGAGACATAACTTCAAGTGAACTCTCCCATTTACATGCACACATAAAACTTTCTGTGTGCGAGGCTTATTTTGTTGAATTAACATGATGAACGTTCCCTTTTGCTGGAAGGTTAAAATAAGACCCTTTATCTCAAACGTTAGTCAAGTGACAATAGCCAAGTTTCTATTCAATTGTCAAGCAAATTTTAAGTAAACCTTTGAAATGTTGCAAAAAAGAAATGTGAATTAGGCGGGTTTTCATCGACTGGTTTTTGGTGAGCAAACAAACAGCGGCTACAGCGTAGTTTTGTCAGGAGTTGACACCATAGGCTACGCATGGCTGCAATCACCACCAGTGAAAATAGAAGTAGCAGAAGCTAAGGTTGCTAACTGGAAACAAAGCAGGTCATCTTGGCCATCTAACCCATTTATGAGAGAGAATCAGAGGGAAGAGGGCGATCAGCAATTTGGTTTAATTGGACAGGTTTTAATTGTTCTTTGATGTCAGCGAGTATTGGCCATGTTTCATGCTGTACGGTAAAGAAGACACGTTATGGAATATTCTGCAAAGGCGTTTCCATATCCCACTTAGCGCATTAACTTTTTCAAAAAAAAAAAAGAAAAGGCAAAAGCCACCTCAAGCGAGCGCAATTGAAAAGCACATTAAAATATGTGAGGAAAACCTGGCTAATGCATCCTTTCCATGTTACTTCTAGTGCGAAGTATTACACACTTTGGACTTGATTTGTTCCCGCACATATACAGCCTTATAAAAGTACATAAAAAAAGGTTTAAAGCACTTTATCCGTTTTAAATACTGGCAGAAAAGCAATGCATTTATGCCCGTGACTACCAAAACCCCTCCAAAGTTAGACCCCTGAGTCTGATTTCAATCTCTGTAGATGGTGAATGAAGAGGTCAGGCAGGTTTGGCCAGGGCATAGTAACAATGGGAAACGGGAGGGAGGTTTTGAGGCATGTCCAGAAGGCTGGAAAATGTCTACTCTTTTAAAATACACTCAGTAGTTTTATGTGTCATTTACCAAGATGATAATGTGGAGCCTCTAAAAAATATTTTAAATATAAAAAATAAAAAATTAATCTCAACACTATATTGTAATATACTATACTATATTGTAAGTCAATGCAATACGAGCTGAGAGGTATCAACATTTTCTCTTGGCAACTTGCACAGCAACTACAAATATGTCATGACATTCCAATATTTAACCACCCAAACACGTGAAGCAAGACACATTTCTAGTTCTGCCAAGATTGAAAATGTTGGAGCACTTTTAAAGTGGCCAAGAGTGAGGCAGTATGGTTCATTATCCAGTCTAAGGGGGCGGAGCAATATAATCGGGGTTGTACGCTGGCTGGGCTAGGTAGCCTGTGGGTGGGGGTGGAGCGTTGGGCTGAGGCTGGACAGGAGGCTGCAGAGGGTACGCTGGCTGGCCTGGGGTGAACGCAGCCTGGCTGTAAGGCATCGGGTTGGGATGGAAGCCAGGGCCGACTGTACACAAAAAGAAAACATGGCAGGATGGGAGGATGAAAGGGTTGAATATGTTTCAACAGTAACCACAAGTTCAGTTCTGTCAAGCAAAGTAACCATAAATGTTTCATTCCTTTTTTTTTCCTTTTTTAACAAAATCCAGACATAACCAAACTTTATTTCAACAGCGATTATTCTACCTCCACTTCCAACTGATGGTATTCTAAAGCACCGAAATTGCATAATGATTTTTATTTTTAAAGCTACAATGTAATGTGTCATTATACTGTGGTAAAGAGCACTTATATTTATTAGTTTTCTTTTCTGAGTATGCTGTGATTTTAAAAGAAAACACTATGTAATCATCAACTTAATTTCTGTCCATTCCCTGCAGATGCATTTTAGAAAAACCTCAAATCAGTTTGAAGTACACAGACAACTATTGTTTAAAAAAGAAAAAGAGTGTACTAACTTTACTTGGGAAATGAACATTTTAATTTTAAGCAGATGAAGAAGAAGATGATGATGATGTAAGATGAATCTCTGAGAGTGAAGGCTGTTGGAATAAATTCAAACTTGTTGTCTAACACTTTCAGAAAGTTAGTTAGTTAGTAGTAGTTTTAGCCACATCCAATCCAATCATTCACAATTTATCAATGCTTGAAAATCTGCTCACAGTTCATAAAGGCTACTTTATAATTTAGTGTCTTGTCAACAAATATGTTTTATCATTATTTCTGTTAACAAAATAAATACTGGCAGGGTGTTATAAAAAGGGAAGTTGTCACAGGCTGTTGTCACAATCACATCTGCACCTCTTTGTTTAGGTTATAAAAATCCACACTCACTGGCTTCCTGATATGTTGGTGGTGGTGCAGCCATGAACGGTTGCCCATGGTAGGGTGATGTTGGCATGTGCTGAGCTCCGTAGCCCTGGGGCATTGGCTGCGCTCCGTAGCCCTGGGGCATGGGCTGGGCTCCATAACCCGGCTGCACTGGTGTGGATTGGTAGGGTTGATACTGGCCCCCCTGGTAGGACTGAGGCTGCCCAGGTGTTGCAGTAGGCTGCTGGGGGTACTGCTGGGGAGCGGTGGTGACCACTGTTGTGTGGGTAGTGGTAGTCATCACAGCTGTATGCCAAATCAACACAGAAACACATTTTAAATATATACGGATGATATAACATAGGTAGAAGGTCTAATAACAGTCTCAGTTTAAGTAATGGGAAGTTCTGCAGAGCAATGAAATAAAGAGAACTACATTAAAATAGCTTTGACTAACAAAAGCAAATAGTCTGAGCTGATTGTTTGGTAAACTGGGAAATCATGATTTACCGGTAATGCCGGATAACATAGTAAATGAGACCAGCAAGGGTTGACATACCAACTAACAGCAACACATACTCCCCAAAATAAGATTCAGCCTAATTCACAATGTTTACCAGCATTTCTTTCCAAAGCATCACCACCAATTACACAGAGAATTACAAAATGGTGTGAACAAAGTATGACACCATTACCAAAAAAAGAGAAGTGCAGATGTCAAACCGAGAAAAAATCTGTTTGTTCCACAAGTACGCAGCAATGCTTAACTACTTAACTAGACTTATTCGTGCAACTGTACAAACGTGACAGTGACTGTAATTAAACGGAGCTGAAAAACTATAAAGTCAACAAGCTTCTACAAATTGTCCTGTCCTATGAATGTTACTTTATTTGGTGTCACAAACAAATATTTCATATTACACTGGACAGGGAATCAAGGGTGTATTTCCACTGGGGTACACCACTGTTTTAGTTTAGTGCCAACCAATGTTAGGTTCAGTTTCATTTACACAGTAAACTCCACCTAAACGTTTTTTTCTGACTGTCCAGCTGCCAAAATCCAGAGAAGCGATCCAGAGAAGAGAAATCTTCAGTGAGTCAACTTTAGTTCATTTCTTGTTAGGGCACGATTATACTCCGGAACGGGCACGTACATGGACAGCATAGTAGGTCTGTTTATACTATCTGCTTGGAGGACGGTATAATTTTGGCTTCACACAAATTAAGCTTTGTGAGTAGCAGTGTGTGCTTTTTGGACATTTTTTGCCCTGAGCCATGTTTTTCAGCTTACACAAATCACTGAATCTATAATTGTATTCCTAGCAAATATTCTCATAAGAAGAAACTAAAATTGAACATAGGACAGTAAAGGATGGGGATGGTTAGGAAGTACCAAGAAAACTAAACATGATTTGGTACGCAACTTTTAAAAACCTTTTTTTTGTTACTTGCCAGATATAAATGTTATATAAATAACCTTGCAGGGATTCTAATGTTTCCAAATAAAGTGTAAATCTCGAGGAAAGGTGCGTGTGCGTGTGTGTCAGTCACTACCCCACCACATGGGAGTCATCATGACCACTTCCTGTAAATGACGTGGCATGGTCTTGAGTTTTCCCCACTGTGGTTGATGTGGAAACAATGAGTCACAAGAGGTGGAGCTCTGACATTCCTGGATGTGATCCCAGCCTGCAACAGCCAAAGTCGGGGGAATCCACATTCTTTTTAGCCTAGTGCTTGCTCTGACAGAGCTGAGTCGCTACATGGAAAAACCTGGACCAGCTGGCTTTAAAAAGCAAACTGAGAGGAAGGGCCAGTGTAGTATTGTCAACTCAAGTGTCAATACAAACACACACACAGTCCTTAGGTGCTTTACTCCACTGCGGGTACTTTTTAAGGAATTCATTTAGAAAAGAGGGTTACTTGTTGACACAAACAGATAAGTGATAAGAGAGTCTAAGCACTGGGATGTGAAATGAGCAAAAGTAGAAATCCAGCAACAGAAACACTGAGTTGGAGTACTATAGAGACATACACTTGAGCTAAATCCACCCTGATGTAATTGGAGAAAACAGGATGCAGGCTGTCTTTCTGTGATTGCACAAAGCTCATAAAAAACAAGGCGTGGAAATTACCATGCCAAGGTTTTCCCTGGTAATGTGCATTACTACTGTAAACAGTTTGTAAATGTGTCTGTCACCAACTAAAAATATCAAAAATATTTAACCAAAACATACTATACTTGCAAAAATATATTCTGTTTGTCCTATGCATGAGGTTCACTGGCTTTGTCTCAAGATTACTCTAACTTTTAGTAATGAATGACATTTGGTAGACAGAGGCAAATAAATAATTCATTCCATATTGTTATGATCTAGATCTGAGATGTAGATGAAACTATGAAAGACAGAAGCTTGGCTGAAGAAAGGTCGTAAAGCTATTGTAAGCTTACTTTGAGTAGTCAGACTTAATGATAGGGGGGCTTTTGCACATGAAGACTGGTTGAGTTTGATTCTGAGGTCTTATCTCAAAAAAACATAAAATTCTTTCAGTGTCTGCTGCTCAGAGGCATACAGGGCCTGCTATAAGGCAACAAGGATGCAAATCACAACTCTGTAGCAGAAACATGAAAATAAAGTGTCAATGTTAATAGTATGAAGATTAAAGAATACAAGATAATTTAAAATTATAGTATTAGGAATGAGGCTGGCAATTTTCTGTATTTCTGTTATTGTCAACTAATCCCAGTCCATGGTGCTCAGCTGGAAGCCCATTGGTTTCCATCTTTAAAAACACTTAACAAATAAATAGTAAAATAAATTCAGTGTGTTACATATTGTCGTCATTTTTGCCAACCTGATATGTTGAATCAGGAGGAGAGCAGTTGGACTCAATGACCAATCTGATTGGTGGAGTGCTAGCCCGCAAATGCGAGCGGGATGAGTGTGACTAGAGTCTCTCAAAATCTGATGAAAATCTTTTAAACTGACCTTTGTTGATCTGAAATCGAAACAGATTCAGCAACTGCATGGACTATTTCTCGCTTAAAATGTTTCAGAAACACATTTCGTAAACTATTTTTGAAAAATATGAGATTGTATTCCAAATGAGCCGCCAATATGGTCTGGTTTTGGAAATTCCAGAGAAGCCAGACCCACGAGACGCGTTCGTCCAATCAGCCGTCGGTTTAAATTTTTTGGGCAACAATACAGATTAGTGCCCTCTGCTGTTATGGAGACGTATTGTGTCTCGAGCAGAACGTACACTCAAGTTGACGTCGCTTTGGTGTGTTACGAGGCACTTTTGTGACCAACTCTGGGAGACTGTCAGTCCGACTGCCTAAACTGCCGAATGTCGGCCGTCGGGTTGGAGCGTCAGAGCCTTAAGTGTACGCTATATTTAGAATATTTTCACATCTTTATCTTGCTGTCAGAGCCCTTTCTGAAGGGGAACTGAAATGTTTACTAATTCTCTAAAATCCACCAGACTCCATTGACAAAAACAGCAATTTTACATTGCAGAAAAAGAGAGTTGCTCTACCGCTGCCTCAACAACTTAGCTTGTTTGTTATTTTATGAATTTATTTAGCATTAAACAAAACAAATAGCCAACACTAGCTGCTAGTGTAGGCTTCCATTACGTGCACTGCCTCGATATGTGTAGGCAGCCAGCCAAGGCTTATTTTATTGTGAATATGATTATTTATTAATAAACATCTACATAAACTAGAATGTGGCTTTTAATTTTATATTGCCATACTTGATGACATTTTAATCAAGAAGAAACATTTTCCATTAGCTGTGAGAACAACATACCACATCTTGTTGCGAGCTAGGGTATAAAAACATTACATTGCCCTTGTTCTTGGTAAATAAGAAACATTTCCCTTTGTGCAATGCTGTGATAGAGGCATGTGTTTACCACACAGGAATGAGCAATATCAGGTTTTGGGGTTAATCTTTTTTGAGGGATTTGTTGACAACAACATATAAATAATACATAATATACATACAAATCGTAGATTTCCACAGAGCGGTTTTTAAACATAAAAGGCTGGATTTTATCACATCTATGGCTTAATTCATAACATTGACAATGAAAAGGCCCCTAACGGGCGTGATCTTTTGCACCAACTCCAAATAGCAAAAATCCCTGATGACTATACTGGGTCATCAACATGCGAGATACACTGCTCACCACAGAAGATCACTAAAAAGCCAAGTAAAACACAGCACTGCCTGCAGAATGATAACAAACACAAATATCAGGAACTTCACAGCTCTGGACAGAGTGTACTTCATTGCATAAAGTACCTGTTTGCTCTGTGTCTCAATGTCTGTGTTATTGGTTAGACTAAGTAACTGCAGTAACGAAAGTCATGTGGTGGGTGGGACAACAGATCTCAAACAAATCCCCTGATGTACAGTTTTCAAAACCAGACGGACAAATACTCCAACACATTGGAAACCAAGAGTCTGGGTTCTTCCTTAAAACAACCCCCAAAATCCGACAATGCATTTTACGTAGGTTGAGAAGCCGCCGACAGACAGTCAGCAACTCATTAATGTGATACTTGTTGATTGTGTGCAGGGAACCTATGTATATGTGTAGCTACATGTTGCACAAGCAGCAACACATGACCACATGCTTTTAAAATGAAGCATCAGAGTCAAACACAGATACAGAACTGTTTGCATCCACATGTTGGTACCTACTACTTTAAGTCTATCCAATCAATAAATCCCACCCTAGCCTGTTTTGAGCTCCTGAAACATTAGCCGTGGGGAATATAAAGGCGGTCCAAATCCTGGCCAAAAGACTAGCTGTCCGTTCTGCATCAGAAAAGCATAACCAACAACGACAGACAGATTGAATTGCTAGAGGAGGGATACTTACGTCTTCGCCTGCGGCACATCTTGTACAGGCAGCAGCAGGGACAAACACAGCAGCTGATGAAGATGATTAAACTAACGATGGAGCCAGCAACACCAATGGCCATGGGCAATCCTGACATATAACTGCCTGGGGTATAGGCACTATAAAAAAATAAAAATAAAACATTTTAGTTGTTATTATCTCCCTGGTACAGAATAATAGACAATAATATTTATTTAATTAGCGCTCATAACACTATGATAGTGAACTTTATTAATACACAATATTTGTCATGACAACTATTCATTCTGCATTTATCACAACTGAAAAACACAAATACATGCATTGTATAATTACATAAATACAGAATATTACCCAGTTCATAAAATTCTATTCCTTGTTGTCTTTGCTGATTAAATGAACATCAGGCATGTAAGCTGAACATTATTTATTAATCTGTTATGTTAAAGGTGACTTCTGCTGCAAGCTGCAGTTGATTCCCACATTAGCTTCATGTCGGTGGTCGTGCACCAGAAGACACCACTTCCTGTTACTTGACTGCATGGTCTTTGCAAAACAGGCTGCAACGGCACACCTCTACTGAGGTTGCACAGGGACGAGAAACTGTGGTTAGAGGCAATTTACCATCCATTACAGAATAAAAATAGAATACCAGTCTTCTTGTTGATCCTCAGAAAAACGATAGGAATTATCTTGACAGCAGTATCTCATGAGACAGCTACCGCAGCAAAAACTGTTTTTTTCGCATCTTTGGTATGGGTTATTATTGAAGGCCAGACAGTCGCGGTCTCCTGCTGTAACAGAGCAAAGAGGGGCAGGAAAGGTTAGCCTCACTACCACTCAAGACAAAGCTGTGGTGGTGATGAACTGCCAGAGATGGGTAAAATAGGAGTAATAAAGCATGAAAGGAGACGTACATGCCTCAACTCACAAAGGCATCCTTGCTAATTTTAGGGGTTCATATTTTTGGTTTGATGGTCTAGGTCTTGAGCAATCCAATTAAACTTAAACAATTAGTGCATTAATTTATTAATCAATGGACAGAATGTTACAGGGAGCTTGTTTCGACTAATTTTTTTTTGAGGGGAGTGGTGGGGGTGTTCAAGCAAAAATGTCAAACATTCTATACTTTTCTGACATTTTATAGACAGAATAAATAACTGGTGATCAGAACATTACTTGGTTGCAGCTGTAGGCTACAGTCTAATTACGCTAATATTTGTAATGCAGTAATACAACAATTTTGCAACAAATCCTACATGCATGAAGGTTAAACGGTTGTTTTTCTATCAACTGTATAAAAAGGTGCTGATTCAACTCTGGTGTATTTCGTTATT
Source organism: Etheostoma spectabile (assembly GCF_008692095.1). NCBI lineage: Eukaryota > Metazoa > Chordata > Actinopteri > Perciformes > Percidae > Etheostoma > Etheostoma spectabile. Next base: position 7,172,470 of record NC_045736.1, on the reverse strand, counting down.
CTGACGTGTATTTTTAATATTTTGTCCCCCTTTATTTTTGATCAATGAGGATTATTGTCATCTTTGCAACGGTAACGGTACTGCAATATATTATGGATTATTTTTAAGAAAAGACTAAACGTAATCTGTATTTAAAATGATCAGATGTTGGACAATAGGTAGGAAACAAAAAAATATCAAAACATTGACAACGACCAGTTGAGCCACGTTAAATATCTCGGTGTGTTGACCGAATCATAAAAAAAAAGATGGACGGGGAACAGGTTGATTCCCAATTTGCAACTTGAACCGAGCTAACAATAATAAAACTACTTTTGGACCAAAAACGGCCACTCTAATAGACACTCCTGCTAAATTGCGATGCTAACGTCACTGACATCGCTCGCATTTCGGGCTGTTTGAGTCCCGGTTTCTAGCTAGCATTAGCTAACTGAGCATACGTTAGGCTACTGCAGTAGAGGAATAGTGAGAGACAAAGAACAAAAGAACGACCGTTTGGAGATTAAAATGTAAAACTCACCAGATACACAAGGGGCCAGGACCGCACATAAAGCAAACACAACAACACTAAGCAGGCCCGACGCCATGGCTACTTCAAGACTCCTCGAGACGACTCTCCTCCGACTGTCTGATCTGAACCATGGATATGAACCGAGCTGCCGCCGCAAAGATCGTCTATACACCTTTGCGTCACTCAGTCACGCTCAGACGACGACCCGCCCATGTTCCGGAGACAGATTCAATGTTTTTACAATACCATTCTATGTATTTGTTTTTTTACTTTTAAATCGTGTCTTGTTATAAAAGTTGAATTGCTATATTAAGCATGTACGCGTTCTTTGATTTGATGAGGACGAAGAAAGGCTGAGGGTCCAATTGAGAATTAAGAAAAGGTTTAATGAAAACAGCATGATGAAGATGATAAGACAAATACAAAACGATACAAAACATAATAACACTGCAGCTGATTTTAACTTGATCCATGTTGCTCCCTAACGGAGTCACATGAGACCAGTCCCGAAATCATCTCCACGTCTCCACGCCCAAATCTATCCCAAATAGAAATAAGTTGAGGGTGGCTCCTCAAATCAAACCTTTACCCATTGGTCAGATGTTTTCTCAAGATCAAGTCCCACCTCTGAATTGTCAGGTTTGGTCGAGGTCACAGGTAAAGGTCTTTTATCATGATTTTGCCAAGTCTATTTAAATTTACTGGGATATGCATTTCCTTTGTTCTTAGGTAAGACTGGCCCAGCAGGGGTGGCTCCCAAAAAACAGGAACAACAGTTACCTTTCCAGTGGGGACAATGAGTTGCCTCATGTATGCTAAATGATAGATATGACCTAATCAATTCTTTAGAGACAGAGGAAGAGAAGGGGAAGGTGAGAGCATAGTAAACAGTAGGGCCGGTCTTGACCTCTTCACAGAGACAAATAATGCGTATTTTCCTAACCTGTCTGCATCATACGTAAACAGAATATTTCATTATATATATTATTTTGTAATATTTTTTTTAAACTTTTTATATTTCAACACATGCTTTCGATAACGTAACTCTGAGTGAAGAAGTACATTACGTTGGGAGCTGTGGTGTCCTTTCTCCCTAGCTGGAAAGGAAAATGAGCTGCTGGGCCCCGGTCAACACCCAGTCCTCCTAGGCTCTTGTGCAACTGTAACTCTGTACATTTAAGTACTGGGGTGGAAGAAGTTGCCTACTCAGAGCTTTTACTTTAGTAAAAGTACTAGTGATACCACACTGTAAGCCTACTACATAGTCCGTGTAAAAGTGTGAAACCCACAATTATGCACAGATTCTCATACTGATGATTTGCCTGAACTCTAGAGGACAGTGGTGGAAGAAGTATTCAGATAGTAAAACATCCTGTTTTAAGTGAAAGTTGGATCTGCTATAAAATACTCCAAAAAAATCTTAAAAGACAATTTAACTGCTTTTTTGTAAACGCTTTCCCCCATGCATAGTTGTCCATTTATGCATGTTTAATGTACCACACACACACACCCACACACACACAAATCTAACACATTTTGGTTATTCTTGATATTGTAGTTGTTGTTCATATATCATACTGTTTGATCACTATTATGTAGTGATGTTACTTTATATATATATATATATATATATATAT
>NC_045736.1:7149652-7170312 GCF_008692095.1 Etheostoma spectabile | reverse complement strand
ATATATATATATATATATATATATATATTTAAGACTATCTATGCTGAGCATTGATGATGCGGACTGTAAGACCACATTTAGACAACACAGAAATGAATTGAAATTTGCAGCCAAAGTTATTTGCTTCATTAATTCAGAAGACAATTCGGAAACACTCTTTTAAGATGTGTCATTCAATTTTTTGTTTTGCAGGTTTTAAATCTATTTAAAATCATTAGGCTGCAGTTGTAAAGCAAATGTCAAAATTGTTAATCCACTCTCTATGTTTGTTCGCACTTTAATGGAGCACTGGTAAAATGCCACAATGGTGTCACTATCCAGAAACAATGGCAATGGGATGGATCTATGACATGAAGAAATGTGTGTTGTTGTAACCTTTAGTACATCTACATCTAAGGGATTAGTGGTGTCTTTGTTTGTTTATGTTTTTTTGACACCACCATTTATATTGATGAGGGCAGACCGTAGGCCAGTATGAAAATAAAACTATAACTATCTATACTATAATTACTATCGCAATAACTGAGCGTTATTTATAAAGGTAGGAACTATTACAGGGTTGTTTTTGGTTGAATTTTTTTTATATCAGGGTTGTTGATAGGGATGATTACCGGTCTAACAATAAATCATGAAAAAAATGTTGATGACAACAACTACCGTTTTTATTTATTTATTGTTGTGGATTACCACGGTGTGGAAACCGTGTGTTTAATCCTTCCCAGCCTCATCCGAGTCTCCTGAAGTTGCCGCGCAGGCACACTGCGTAGCCTACAACGCACGTTTCTTGAAGTTGGAATCATGGCGGAAGGAGAAGATGACAACACGCAGGACATTTATCAGCCCTCTGAGAGGACTAAGTCTGAAGCATGGGCATATTTTGGTTATTATAAGAATGCCAAAGGACAGCTGATTGAAGATCGTTATCCTGTCTGCAGAACGTGCAGGAAAAGAGTTGCTGCTAAAGGCATTGAACACACTTTTAAAAATACCGCGATAATATTGAAAACCGTCATCATTTTGGTCACCATAACCGTGAGGTTACATTTTCATACCATTGCATCCCTAGTTGTAGGTTGATAGGGTGTACCCAATACGCTTGCTACTGGGAGCATATGTTAATCAACTTTAAGTGTTATCCTGTTGTTCAAATATTAAAAGCACAGGTGTAAAACTCACATTTACTTCCTCCATTGTTTGCAAAAATCACACAAGAAAACAAATGTGTACATATTAAGTTTTCTCATCAACACAATTTCAAGAACGTAGCGTTGTGTTCAAAAAACAGCTCTGGTTCACTGTCTTATTTTCAACACCAGAGGTCACATGTGCACAAGAAATCTCTCTACTCCACCACATCAGCTAATTAGAATGCACACTACAACTATTACTAGTACTACTACTACTACTGCTACTACTACTACTAGAAACACTACTGTATCAAAGTTAGCCATACAACATTCGAAGGAGCATTTTAAGATTAGCCTACACTTTTGACAGATAGGCATTACTGTCCTTGTGAATTTGAAGTTCTTAGAAAGTGTCAGTGATTTTAATAAATGTATAGTGACTTATTGCTTAAAAAAACAAAACATATCAAGAATAGGCTAGTAGTTATACATTCAACCATCTACGGAGAAAATTCCCTACTTGAGATGACAAGACTATTTGATCCCTTTTTTTGTTTTGCAAATTTTACAAACATGTTACACAATGTTCAAACAATTTGGCATCATACATCATACAAAAGAATCTTCATTTCCACCCGGTGCACAGTATAATCTCAGACTGATCCCTTTTTTTTTTAACTTTACAAACGTGTTATATATTTATTGAAGAATTTGGCATCACAAAAAAAGAAGGATTTTTTTCATTTCTAGCCAGTGAATATTATAGAGTAACTTGAAAAATAAAAGAAATATATATGAATAAATATATACAAATAAATAAAATTTAGAAGAGTGGAGTAAAACATAAACAGCAAAAAAAGACAAGATGAGATGGGTTTGAGGCTATGTAATTATAATTACTTAAAATCTTGCAGTAGAACAGCTATATAGATAGTTTTCTTACTATTAATGATTTGGATAGACTCACAAAAGTTTCGAAATTCACTTCTGAAGTGAGTAAAAGCTGGCCGCGATTATGCTTTATGGATATGAAATTTCCCTTGTAAAATTAGTAAATTGACAATCCTGTGTAATTTTTTGTTTTTGTGATCGTAGTTGAGAATAACATCTTTTGCTTCTAATTTATTTTGGTATTTTGGTGATTCTTTTGAATATTTAAGTAATTTTCAATTTTTTTTCCCAGAATTCTACAGAAAACCGGCACTCCCAGAATAGATGTATATTAGTTTTCTCAGACTGATCACATGCATGAGTCACAGACGCCTTTGACGTAACGAATGACATCTCGCGATACTTCCAAGCGGTATCAGCACTGGAAGCTCTTATAAGCACTCACACGTCCTCGTCCTTTTCGTTCGTCCTCAGTGCAGGATAACGAAGTAGTCTCTTCTTTCACTGTCTTCAAAAACGGGTCGTTTTATTCAGAGTGCAGCATTAGATTAGCTTCGCTGCTATTATTCGGCCAACTATACTACATTTGAAGCGTCGAGTTTTAAAGAGGTAAGAGGTAAGTTTCTAATTTGGTTGTCATCATCTCTACTTTTGGTTGTAGCTTCTTAGCTAGCTAATGTCAGCAGCCTCGTTAACATTAACGCTCGGTCAACCGGCATGTTAACGTTATTGCATGGATCAAGAGCTGTCGGGTTAACGTTTAGTCTCACTAGCTAGGGTAACCTATTACGAAAGTCAACGTTAAAGACGGACACGTCGTGACTCTTGCTTTCTTAATGTGTTATAACGTTAACCACGGAATGCTTTGCGAGTTAACACGGAACAGCACTTTAAGGGTCAAGGTCCTTATGAACCCCAAACAATTCAGTGTCTTAACTTGTCAAGGTTGTAATAACCATAACGTTAAATTCTCTAGCTAGAGGCTTCTGTCAAAGCGAATGTTTTTATTCGGCAGGTAAAATTATACGATGCAAGTAAGCACATACTAGGAAATCAGGTTACAGAGGCTGACGGAACACAGCAATACGTTCAACATTATCATCCAAATGGGCTTGTTAAGTAGCTCTTGAATCTCTTTTTTATTTTAAGTTAGTGACACTTAAGTGTTCATTTCAAGTTTTTACCGGCTAAAATCTCTTTTTCTTGAATTTACAGTGGGGCAAGGTGTGGGAGTGGTTGCTCTGACTAGGAATGTGTAGACCTGACTTTTACTGTGGGGGTGGTTATGACACAGGGATAGACGTAAGATATGGGATTTTCCTTTTTAAAGCATAGAGACACCTGTTGCAGTGATCCCAGCATTTCATCCAGTCAAATAAATATGACTGTTAAGTAAAGGTTACGTGACAGAAACTTGGAAAACTAATATTCACAAATATGTTTTAGGCTTTAGAGGAAATACTAGCACAACTTTTAACCCCAATGAGGGTGGGGTATTGTGATATAACAGCCTAAAGTTCCATGAAAAGTCCATTAAATTTCCATGAGGTTGACCTTGTGCTAAAAGTTTCATAAATGTTATAAAACCTGACAGTGACATCTTTCCTCAGCAATAAAAAATATCCACTGATCTCAGTGTGAAAAATTTCAGGGAACACTTTTCTACCAACAGACTCCCAACACCTGTATTGCCTGCACTAAAAGAACAAGCTGTTTACTTAAATGTGAATTATATATTCAGTATATGAATGAGATAATGTGTGTTAATTACACAAACTGTTTGAATGGATTGCTTGCATTTATGGTAAAACAAGGGCTCATCACATTAAAAGATGTAACTGAACTGACCACACTTCGCACAAGTTTCAAATAAGTTTCAACTGTCTCCTTTAGAACTCTGGACAATCATCATCACCACGGCTGCAATGGATGTGATCATGCGTCGCTGCCCATTCCTGGCTCGTGTGCCCCAGGCTTTTTTCCAGCAGTCCAAAAAGTCTATGGTGGTGTACGCACAGCAATGTCCCATTATGATGGAGCTTGCCGCTAAACCTATGGCTCCATCAATGGCTCGTGCTCTCTGCTCCTCCTCTTCCTCCCGTCAGAAGATGGAAGACATCATGTCTGCCAGTGAAGGTGAGGGTGACAAAGGAGTAGAGATACTTTTTTTAGCCTATTAAATTAGGTAGGTATACTATATCAAGGGAAATATTCCTGTCAATGTGATAGCTGAATTATTCCTGTATGTAATATTGTTTAAAGGTTGTTAGTATCAAAGTCTGAAACTTCTTTTGTCCACCAGCAGGCCGCAAACAGGAAGGGGATCCTAAGCTGCCAGGTGGCCACCCTATGCCAACCTCAGGCCAGGTGGCTTCCAAATGCCCTTTCCTGGCAGCTGAGATGGGCCAGAAGAACAGCAATGTGGTCCGCCAGGTCGGCGTGGAGTTCCAAGAGGATGTTCAGGAAGTCCGCACTGTTCAGAAAGGTAAGCGTTGTTGAGACATTAATTAGACTTCCCTGTTTGGGCCCATCTTTTTTGTACATCATTTGATACCATTTTCTTTTTGTCATCTCTTAACCTTTTTGCAGAAGTGTCCACTGCCCAATTGAAGAAGCCGTCCCTGGCCAGTTCCATTCAGGGAAGTGGAGGGGAACAAACTAATCTAATGAAGACCCTCCTGAAACAGCGACCTAAAGGCGTCTCCCATTTGCTGCAGGACAACCTGCCAGGCAAAAGTAAGTTTTATTTGGGTGCTCTGACAACTTGTTAACATGAAAAAATCTAGACACAGAATGCTTGAGAAACTGTGATCATACTAGCAACAATTTCTCTCTCCTAATGAAGTTTACTTACCAAATAGTCACTTTGAAGTTTGTATGTTTTGAATCAGGGGAGCTGAGACTTTCATCATGCTAGGCATTGCTACATCCTTCACAGTGCAAGCCACATTAAGCAAGCTTTGCCTTCCTGTTCTGTTACAGTGTCCCGCTACCAATACGATCTCTTTTTTGAGAAAAAGATAGAAGAGAAGAAGAGTGACCACACATACCGTGTGTTCAAGACTGTGAATCGTCTGGCCAACGAGTTCCCCATGGCCGAAGACTTCACCGGTTCTTTAGAGGCCAAGAGGGAGGTGTCCGTTTGGTGCAGCAACGACTACCTGGGCATGAGTCGACACCCACGGGTCGTGCAATCCATTGTGTGAGTAATGGAGGAGTTATGTGTGTTGGAGGAAAAACACCTGATTCAGTCCCATGGGTTTAGATGTGTTTAAAAGTAATGAGACAAATGTTTTTCTTGGCTGTCCACGTCTCTTATTGATGCCTTGGTGAGTTAGGAGAGTGAGAAAAAAGATGAGACACTGCACATAATTGAATACAACCTGACACCGATGGGTGATTCAGTCCATTGTTTGTGGGAGTGTTAGTTGGCCATAGGTTACACCTGAACCTCTGAGGTGGGGATGTTTTTCTTCTTTTTCTTTTCAGCTTGTTAGAGCTTGCCCAGCTCTCTTACCCCGTGTAGCTAAATCCCTTTGAACCAAGGTGTCACTTACTACCAAGCAACTCTCCTGCTTAATTATTTACTTATTTTATTTGTTGTAGTTGTAACCCCCCTTAAGCTTCCATCTGACATACATTTTCTGAGCAGCTTCAAAAAACAAACACAAAACTGTATAGTTTGTCTTTCTCTGTTTCTAGGGATACTCTGAGAAAGTATGGTTCAGGGGCAGGCGGCACCAGGAACATCTCCGGGACCAGTAAGTTCCACGTGGAACTGGAACAAGAACTGGCTGACCTTCACAATAAGGATGCTGCACTGCTCTTCACCTCCTGCTTTGTCGCCAATGACTCCACCCTCTTCACCCTCGCCAAAATGCTACCTGGTATACAACAATGTCTATCTTTGCAATAAATTCACCATTTATATACGTCAGTAATTATTGTGTGATAGTAATGCAACAGATAGAGTATCTTTGATGCAAGCTCCCAGTTTCACTTGTTCTTTCTTCCGCACTATTTTAGGTTGTGAGATCTACTCTGATGCAGGCAACCACGCCTCAATGATCCAGGGTATCAGGAACAGCGGTGCTAAGAAATTTATTTTCCGCCACAATGACACCAACCATCTCCGAGAGCTTCTACAGAAGGGAGACCCTACAAAACCCAAGATTGTGGCCTTTGAGACCGTCCATTCCATGGATGGTTAGTTTGGGATGGTCCCTTTACTTTTACTTTAAAAAAACAAAAAAAATTAAACTTGCTTATTACTTGGTTTTTGATTTCTTGAAAAATTAGGAATCGCTGAGATGGCAGGAATATAGATTGTACAAAACATTATTTGATTGTTGTCTAGCAAAGGAAATGCTGATCCTTTCTTTCTGTAACACAGGTGCTGTGTGTCCGCTGGAGGAGATGTGCGACGTGGCCCATGAGTTTGGTGCCATCACCTTTGTAGACGAGGTTCACGCCGTGGGCCTGTATGGCGCCAGAGGAGGGGGCATCGGAGACAGGGATGGCATCATGCACAAGATGGATATCATCTCAGGGACACTAGGTCAGCATGGAGTCTCTATTCAAACTAAATACTGTTGTTCTGCTAAGCATTACGACTTTGAAGCCGTGCCAAAATGTTCTTCGGTCATTAAATGAACCATTTATAATTGGCATGAATGGCTAGTTGTGTTACTATATTTATCTTTATCCTATATTCTTAATTTATAAATGTTTATGAATCAGAATAGGTAACTACTCCAAGCAAGTGGGAATCTCTGTTTTGTTGTTATACTCAGGATCAAGCCTCATCCGTGTCAACCAATATGCCAGGGGGCTTAAAGAAGCCAGAGCAGCTCTGTTGCTAGGAGACTGAGGGCTCTTGTTGCGCTCTTATTGAATGACTCTTTGCGTCTGTGTGTCACTGTTAAGCTCTGTTCCCAACAGAGAGCTGTACAGCTCCTGTATTTCCGAATGATCTAGTTTCTGAGATTTTGCATAGACCACTGAGAATAATGTAGTGACTGTACTGAAATTATATAAAATGTTGTCTTTGGAGCTGTAGCAACAACCCAGATCGAAGAATAACCACCCATGTGTCATGTCCTCTTCCAGGCAAGGCCTTCGGCTGTGTGGGCGGCTACATCGCAAGCACTGCTGCTCTGGTGGACACGGTGCGTTCCTATGCCGCTGGTTTCATCTTCACCACCTCTCTGCCACCAATGCTCTTACAAGGAGCCAAAAACTCAATCCAGGTTCTTAAAGGGGAAGAGGGCCGCGCACTGAGACGCAAACACCAGCGCAACGTCAAGCTGCTCAGACAAATGCTGATGGACTCGGGGCTGCCAGTGGTGCACTGCCCCAGCCACATCATCCCAGTCCGGGTAATTTATCATTTAATTTGGCACCTAATGACATTAAATATGACATGTTGTAATTAAAAACACAAAGAAGTCCTTAGTGTGTCTCCCCAATGGCTTTATTCTAATCATCATGTGTGTTTCTTTTATTATTTTTAGGTATCAGATGCAGAGAAAAACACAGAGGTGTGTGACCTCATGATGAGTCGCCACAACATCTATGTGCAGGCCATCAACTATCCTACCGTTGCCAGAGGAGAAGAGCTTCTACGTATCGCTCCAACGCCTCACCACAACCCTGAGATGATGAAATACTTTGTTGGTAAGAACATCTAGTAGTCTTGTTAATGTTTTTCAGTTAAAATACATTTAGTTAAAAAACTTAGTTTTGGTCAAATAGCAACAAAAAGTTGACTGAAGTTAATCAGCATGCATGTGGTAAATAACTGTAGCTTTCTCTCAGTAGTAAAATTTAACTTTCCCGTTTTCCCTCCACAGACAAGCTGGTGCACACATGGAAGGAAGTAGGCCTGGAGCTGAAGCCCCACTCATCAGCAGAGTGCACGTTCTGCCAGCAGCCGCTGCACTTTGAGGTGATGAGCGATCGTGAAAAGTCGTTCTTCAACGGCCTCAGCCACCCTATCTCAGCCTGCGCATAACACTACTCTCTACTGCACCTAGAGACGGCACATAAACACTCAACACCCATTCCTCCATCACTGTCATAGAATGTATTCATTATCTTTGAGAAGTCCTCCTAAACATTATTTTAAATATTCTATGTTCAGATGTTATATATATATGCACCGAATAAAATATGAGAAGGAAAGAAAATGTGTTTGTTTGTTCATATTTATACAAATGCTGATCTTAAAAGGAACCATGAATAAGAAAAAGCAGTGCCATAACCATAAACCTTTGACTGCCTTTTATTCAACACTTTTAATTCTTTGTGTTGTCCTATAGTAGTCCCTACAAGGAAACATAAATATAAATAATTGTAAGTGTTCAGATTGTCCTTCTGCTGACATAATTACATATTCTAAAATAGGTTAATAATGCTATAACTGAGCAATTTAATTGTATTTATTTTTATTGAATGGACAGGTTAACATTGACTTACATAGTTCTGAGGCTCAGAGGTAAAACTCTTACAAAACGCTTTTGTAAAAGGTATGAATAACTGGGTCGCAACAACAGAAAACCTAATCTTTGTTGTACTGATGGCGGTGTTGGTAACATTATTAATCCACTGGCCTGCTTGTGACAAATGTAGGACATTGGTTGTTTTTTTGCTTAGTACTGATAAACCCTGGAAAAGACAATACTATCACTGCAATTTGTAGCAAATAAGCATTAAAACCTTCACATGGTAATGGTGGTAGGCTAGCTGACCATGTATTATTGCGTAATGAACTTAGTTGGTTTGTTAGTTGTGTCCATTGTTGTTTCAAACTTGTTAGGTGTAAACGCAAGTGGCCCTTATTTCAAATTAACTTTTAATTATGTAGCGCTTTAAACTCAACACAGTTGATCCAAAGTGCTTAACAGAACACACAGGAAAATGAAAAGAAGGAAACAAACAATAGAAGAGAAGAAAGCAATGAAAAAAAGTAATGTTAATGTTTGAAAAATAACACATTAACTAATATAAGGACAGACAAGGGTTGAGGATTTTTACAATTACTTTGACGAACAAAGAGTAAAGAATATGGTTTGCACGTCGTGCCATTTTATCATGGGAAATCTTGTGCTGTAGTTGTCTCAGGGGGACATTCTAACCTGTAAATTAAGATGCAGATTGCATAAATGTTCTCTGAGGTCACTAGTTCACAACCATACATGCATACATCTTCAGGGTCCACATACGCCTCAGAGCCTCTCATAGATATAGGTCAAGTTCACTGTTTTTGCAAAGTTGAAATGATACCACGGTTATGAACGCAGGCAGGTCTGATCAAATGATTTGGATAAGCCTTGTAGCACTACTATCTGATGTAACACCACTTTCATTTAAACCGTATGGATAAATGTGAGCATACACGGGCTCTAAATAAAATCTTCCATAGACAGTTAATTCATTTAACTGTCCCAAGTGTTCAAGTGTTGTTTAAGCCACTGTTGCTTCATAAGAGGCAGAAAAACACTAGGAAGGGAAAAATGGGTGTAGCTGTTACTGAGAATTGATGTTTCCACTGCTTTGTGTAAATAATAATGCTTCCACTTTTGACTCATCAATAAACTTGATACATAAGATCATCACACACACAAACATGTTAAAGGGGATTTATCACTGCCTAATGTTGTGAAAATGTATTTCTATAATGTATGAAAATGTAATTTACATATTAAATACATATTTGTCAATCGTTTTTTGATATTCGCTTGTGTTTTTGTTTTTTAGTGGAACTCTTTTCTGTGCCAGTGTTTTGTTTTTCAATGCCACATTTTATGATTGATGACAACACTCAGCCACTGGTCTAGCTCTATACAACACCATAAAAACTGAACAAATCGTCTAAAAAAAACCAACCTAAAACCTAAGAATGTCTTACATGTGGCTTGAAAAAGGGACTTCAGTTTTTACCATATCCAGATCTCTGCCATCAATTACATTGTCTCCTTTTTCATAGAAGTATATAAGTTATATAAATATTAACATGCTATTGTGTGTATCGGCTTGGTGTGCAAATGGACTTCAGTAATGTCATTATATACAATTGTAAAATGTACATATGTTGGTATATACAATTTTTGAATGTAAATTCACATATTCCACATTCAAAATTCTTTATTACAGTAATAACAGGGAAATTCCCAATCTTGCAGCGTGTGTGTGTGTGTGTGTGTGTGTGTGTGTGTGTGTGTGGGATTTGCCCATGTGGTCTATTGGGACTGTGGTATCTCTCCTTGACACAGGTGCAGCAGCCTGTCACTAAGGGAGCTGCTCAGTGCCTTCAGAGGATCCTGCATGCAATAGGATGAGTTTTCCATCATGGTGGATAATTATCCACTATGTCCCTGTCTCCAACCACCTCCATGGTGTCAAGGGGGCATGTAAAAACATAACTGGCCTTTCCAATCAGTCTGTCATGTCTTATCCTATCTGCCACCGCAATGCCACTGCCCCAGCAGACCACTCCATAGAAAATATCTGACACCACCATGTGATAAAAGGTCCTCAGCAGAGGCCCCTGCACCACAAAATGACCTGAGTGTCCTAAGCAGATACAGTCTGCTCTGGTTGTTGTGTGTTTTCATTCCAGTTTATTGATCAGGTAAGCTGGACTGGACTGATATGTCAGTATGTGCTTAATTTCTTCAGACGTCTGAGGCATATCTGTTGAGCATGTGCTTAACAACCTTATTCACCATTTCCATAACTACTGGTTCCTGCTCTGCTTCCAAACTCTCACGGTCCAGACAAAAGAAACCAAGTACCAATGAAACCTACACTGGAGTCTAATATTTCTCACATCGAATGATTCCGCTTAGCTGCTTGATAACAGATTCTGAACGGCACTTAGGAAACCCCACAATGAGAGAACACACACCCACTTATACAAAAACAACACCCAACATGGGTATTGGCAATGTTCAGCCAATACCTCACCCAATAATACGTGAGTTTGTTGTAGAAGTCAGTCAAAATACCATTTTACATTATTGTAAATAATTTATTATTTACATGTATTATTTGATGTATGTATTTTTATACATCCTTACAAACATCATAATTTTAATATTATACAACAGCATCCTGAAAAGAATAAATTGGCAACATAAAAAGAAATGAACCAATGAAATATGAAATCATAAACTACCCACCAAAAATATATGCTGTATATGTATGTTTTTTGGTTATCTCTGTACATCTGTGACACCATCCTGAGACACACTAGGGCACATTTCTCCTTCACCGGCCACCGTGTCTGGGCCACCTTGTTGTCATTACCACACCCACGACCTCGGTGCTTCTCAACCTTGAAAAGAAGGAAAACGTTTCTCAGAAACACCTTGACCCAGGAGAGGCAGAATGCACTGGCCATGCTGTCCATGGAAAAGAGACTTGTTACTGAGATGACTGACATTAATCAGAGAGTCATTGAGACATATATGCTGGTCAGAAGGAAAGGAGAGCAAAATGTATGTTAATATAAATAGTTAATATGCTTTTGGTAATGTGTGGGAGGATAGAGTTAAAAAAAACAACCTCTTCTTGTTGTATTTGTAACTTGAATCTTGTAACATATTGTCTTGCTCTTCTTCATTACAAAATATATAGTTGTTTAAATAAAGTAGTGCTGGTTGTCTTGCCCAGTTTAAAAGTACTGCTTTGTGTTTTTTTTTTGTGTTTTTTTTTTTTTAGATGATGACAAGCCGGAATTAAAACAAGCCAAACTGAAGTAGGAGTAACGAGGCTATTTTTAAAATGTAAGGAGTAGAAAGTACAGATAATTGCGTGAAAATGTAAGGAATAGAAGTAAAACGTCTGCTGTGAAATAAATACTCCATTAAAGTATAGATACCCCAAAGTTCTGCTTAAGTAAGATAACAAAGTATTTGTACTTGCACATTTCTTGACATCTCTGTGTCTGTATGTGGTGATAAAGTTCCAGAAATAACTTAAAATCCTGATTCTCAAGTAGCATGGCCAGTGCTCCTGCTTCTCTGATAGTATTGGGGTCAAAGTCACTTGAGTCTTGTATGCGCTCAAAACAGCAAATGAGATTATCTCTGTGCCCAAAAACAGTGTTGATAATGCTGTAGCAACGGATTCAGCTGTAGCTGACTGCAGAGGGATGAACTCAAAAAATCTTTCCTGCTCGTTGCTCCACAAAATGTCTATTATCCTGGAAAGCATCAGTCAATGTTTTTGTCACCTCTTAATTGTGGCTTCTGATGCTAATCCTGTATCCTTCGTCTAGTTGTTGAGCAACGCTAACTTTGCCAAAAAATGTTAGCTTCATGCTATTTTAAGATGTCTGCAACTACTTTCATGACGTTTGTATTTTTCAGGGAAATGTTTTAGGTCGACTCTTATGCCAGTTGTTGTTGTCCACAAAACCTCAGTGCCGGCACTTTGAAATAAAAGACAGGGATAGCAAAAAAAGGAACTGCTAACATCACATCCAGCCAGCCAACTCCGTTTCGCATAACAAGAGGTCACTGGCCTCAGCCTGCTGCTGGATTTGTAAATTGGGTTGGTCTGGTCCAAAATCCTTTATCCCCTTTGATTCTTCCAGCGTGATTTCCACCAGTGATTTGTCAGCAAGATTTGGGATGGTGTGACGGTATCGCCTGCCAGCACAGTCTCACGGCAGTTCGTGAAACGGTCACGTCATTTAATCTATTTGATTTGTGTACACAAACACGTTTATCTCATTTTTTCATGTTGGTCAGTACGTTTTTTTATATCAACAATTGCACTGCTGTATACGGCGGGACAGGTTGGGTTTGGGAAAAGAATAACGGGACAGTTGGGTTTAGTAACAGAAGAAAGCGGTGGTCGAGTTTAGGAAATGTAACACGCAGGACACGACCCCCAGTCTCCTGTGTTGTTTGACCCATCCACCACCCCAACCAATCTCCCTATACGGATTTCCAGGCTTTAAAGATGCTTCCCATTGAAATACATTAGTTTAAAAAACGTGTTGACAATCACGAAAAAAACTAGATAAACGTGTTTGTGTACACGAGAATTAATCAGATTGGATAAAATAACATGGATCCAATTCTGATTCGCCAGGGATGCAGCGCGTCGGGAGGAGAATCTTTAAGAAACCAATTAGAGACCAGCTTCAGATCACATGCTTGTCGAAAGTTTAAGGGCTCAGATGGACATCCATTTTTCCGGCATTCATGCCCATGAAACCGCATGAAACATATTTAAACATAGAATATAGTTAATTGACTAAAGCCAGTTTTTTATTAAATGCTGAGGCTCTTACTACCAGAAGGGTAATTGTATGAGTAAACTATTTCATTTTATTTTTCATTTTTATTTTCATTTTTGTTTACATTTATGTTTCTGGAATTTGATGGGGGCGGTGCCCTAGCGTCCTCTGAAACACAAGCCGCCACTGGTTACTGAGCTTAATCAATTCACTCAACATTTTTTGAGAAAGAATACGAGTTCACCAGAGGTTTCAGTGACTCTGTTTGATTGTATTAATGGCAGAGAAGACAAAAAGCTAAGCTAAGTTTAAACAGCCTAGTTATAATTGTTCACTTAGCTATCACTCAACTACATTAAGTACAAAAACTGGTAATATGAAACATTAAAGAGACCTTTCAAAGGGGTCTATGTTCTCAGAAATCTGTTTTTTTTTTTAAGTAGGTCAAATGTTTAATGCATGGGTCAGAAATCAACTACAGTTAGCCTCATGTTATACTCCTTGAAGCCCATGCCCTCAAATGTGTGAACAGTTTTTTTTTACTTTATCCACAGTATTTTTAGCATTCACGCTGCATTTGAAACATCCCAGTCCTTCCGATACTCATTTAGATTGAGGAGCAAAAGAGGAAATGTCTGATTGAAAGATGTCTGACTGGACACTTGATCAAAATGCAGTTTAGTAAAAATCGGAACTGAGTATTTTAAATTACATTTCCCCAAGTAACGCAATACACCTCAAAAAAATGTTGGTTAGGTTAGCTTGGTCCATCTCAGTCTAAACTGAACGAATACTATTAACTCTGAAACACATACCGCTTCAGGTAGGCCATGGAGTTATAAATAGACAAAGTTAAAATTACATTCACAAAGGGTTAGGTCTAATATATCATTTGGCCTCCTATAACTGTATATTATCTGGTTATGCAACGACTACCTGTTGATTATTATTATTACTACATAGTTACTACATAGTTGATTGCATTAGCACTTAAAATATTTCCTTGCAAACGATTCACACATTGTTAAGGTGTTCAGTTTTGGTTAGCATTAGCTGCAAACCAACCACCCAAGACCAACCTTGAAACAGTTTGTCTCAAAGATATTGATGTCAGAAATGTACCAGACAGCTTGACTGATTGAAGGCCAATGTCTGTTAGAGCTCTAACAGAAAGGTTTACAGAATAGAAAATCTCTTTTCAGAAAGGTAATTTCCTCATAAGTGAGCACCAAGGTGTGTAATGAACAGACAACAATTGACTGGTTTAACAACCTGCATGAACACCAGGTAGACACACACACACACACCACACACACACACGACACACACACGACACACAACGGACACCACCACACAACACACACACACACCACACACACACACACACACACCACACACACACACCACCACACACACACACACACACACACACACACACACAACACACACACACACATTCCATGAAGACAAGATTTTGTATTCATGAAATCTCTGTATATAACCTTGTCATCATGTGTCTGTGTGGCTGATTAAAACAGCATTAGATTTCAAAGTTTTAAACATTCCTCTGTGTTTTCAGAGAGCCCCCTTGTTGCAGCTGGGTTTTTTGAAAACAATACTTCCATTATTAGGATTGCAGTGTCATCCAACATTTATTTTCTTTGAAATGAGACATGATCATTTCTTCTCTCTGTGTTCTAATGCCTTTCAAGGAATTAGAATAGATACAGTTGTTACTTTATCGGGGTCAGTGTTCTTTGCTCTAGATAGATTCGAGATTTAAAGAGTTTTTTTTGTTGTTTGAAAAGCCGAATGTTTTTCAGAGAGGCAGAAAGTCCCAAGCACTGTCAACCTCAAATTAAAGAAATGCACCAGCTGCAACTTGGTTTCAATTCTGCTTTCCGTGATTCAAATAAATACTTGTGTCACATTGTCAAAATGCTTTTGCTGCTATCTTAATGTAATTCTAAAGGTTTGAAATGAAAAGTTATTTAAATAGGAATGGTCTTTTTACGTAAACAGTGTCATGTTTTGGTTGCTTGTAACACTTACCTCATTAACTTTTAACAGGGTCTAAAACTTGGGCTTTCAGGAATGTGACCATGTGTCTGTTTCATTATTTCATCTTTTCTGGTCTAAAAAATGAAGAGTGAATGTTGCATGTGTCTGACTTCTCCTTTTCCAAGATAATCCATCCACTTCACAGGTGTGGCACATCAAGATGCTGATTAGACAGCATGATTGTTGCACAAGTGTGCCTTGTGCCCCTGGCACACCAACCTGACAACCCTCGGCAGAAAAGGCAGTTTGACTGATTGGTCTCCCTGAGTTGGTCCAAAAAGTGCCTCAGAACACACCAAAGCAACAAGATGTTACACGTCTCCACAACAGCAGGCGTCCAGGACGAGTCCGAAAGCCAGTCAGTATCTGGTGTTATGGTTGGGGTTATGGTCAGGGTTAGGGTTCATCCGTGAAGAGAACATTTCTCCAAAGTGCCAGACGCAATCGAATGTGAGCATTTGCCCACTCAAGTCGGTTGTGACGACGAACTGCAGTTAGGTCGAGAGAGAGAAATAGATCCCTAACCATAATCACAACACCCGATGCTGACTGTTTTTCGGACCCCTCCCGGAACCCCCCAATGCAGTAAAACTGTACATTTTAGAGTTTCCTTTTATTGTGGCCAGCCTAACACCTGATTTCCACCAGTTGCAGATAAGCTACGGATCGGCTCCGCTGCGTGCATCCCTCAATACCCACCATGTCCGGATTTGATGCGGAACGGCTGCGGCCATGACTGACAGCTGAAGTCACGAGGACCCACAAGATCTCGCAAATTCATGTAGAATAGAACCACAAAAACAAAAACAGTTTGTTTCCATTCAGAGGCAGAGGGGAAACAAGTCTGTGCTGTGTTGTAAAGGTCTAGGGCAGTGAAATATGATCCACAGTGAGCATGTTTTGTTTTATTTTGAAAATGAACCGGATGTTTTATTTGTTTCTCTGCTCGATTTCCTGTCCTACATTATCTGCCATGTGCTGAATTGCTGCGGAGCTCTCCGGTGTCTGGCAAAAATAGAAGCTCTGGGACAGAGAGAACAGCCGTTCCGCAGTCAGTGAAAATACACACACTGACTTTAATGGAAACCTAATGACTCCGCAGCCGTTCCGGAGCGGATCCGCAGCCATTCCGCGAGGCACACCTGTGCCATAATCATGCTGTCTAATCAGCATCTTCATATGCACACCTGTGAGGTGGATGGATCATCTCGGCAAAGGAGAAGTGCTCACTAACACAAATTTAGACAGTTTTGTGAACAACACTTGAAAGTAATAAGCCTTTCGTTTATAGAAAAAGTCTTAGATCTTTGAGTTCAGCTCATGAAAAATGGGGGCAAAAATAAAAGTGTTACGTTTATAATTTTGTTCAGTGTACATAGAAAAGTGTCTTAAGGATATGTGAGGTCTGTGCAACGTCATTGCTGTGATGAAAATGATTAAACTGATGTAATGTTTAATCATTTGTTTGTTTAATCGTCTGTGGAGCAGTTATACTGTAAACTGCATAGTGCAAGTCTTTGGTGGCCCAGCTTGTCACATAACATTTATTAACAACCCAAACTCCATTCACACTTCCAAATACCTAGTATTGTACACTGACCCGTTTCACATTTGTTCATTATGGTGACATGCACATTTTAAGAGTTATTATGAGTAATACAATGCATTAAAATCTATGGATGTCCATTCAGTCCATTGCATTTATAATACAGCAACTGTATAAACAACCCAGTCTCATGGCAGCTTTGAAATGGTGACGTTATCTAATCTATTCGTGGTCAGAGACACAATTTTTCTAACCAAAGAGTCAATCAAATAAATTGATAAAAGTTGGTAACTTTATTATTTAGTATTTATTTTATTATAAATTTACATTGCCTCCTTTGGGTTATACAGTTTTACAGAGTCAACTTTGGGTGAACACTGAATCGCTCAATGACTTCTTGTGTAAATGTGTTAACATTAACCACCAAGGACAAGCGGTTGTTGCACTGGTTGTTGCGCAAATATTTCTGTTGTGGTGATAAAGATCAGAAAAGAAACGTCTGTTCTTGCACCAGAGCTACAAAAAACAACCATGGAACCAATTAAGACTTCCTGTCTTCGAAAAGACAGTGTACTGACTATCTAAGAACAAATACCTGTTCTGACGTCATATTCTTTGTTTAATCTTTGTTTGCTATTATACAAGTGATGCTGTCTACCCTAACCACGTAATAAAGTCATTATTGCTTTAGGCATAAAAGGAGCTACATTAAAAAGCTTAGTTTATTTACTGAGAATTTGACTGTAGAAGTTTCCTCTTTGGCATACTGGAGCATGAAATCAGACAGGAATTTAACTCTGGGAGCTAATAGGCTGCAACATTCTCCACCCTGTACGGCTTGTTGGAGGAATGTGAGACAATTATCTGTCTCACACACACTCTCTCTCTCTCTTGCTCCCCAGATTGATGTGTTGAGTAACGGCTGCCAATATGTGTACATCTTTTTCAGAACGCAAAGCTTGCGAACAATAGCAGTTAAAATATGTGCTCTGTTTTGAGAGCCATCTGCATTATGAAGAAGGATACATAAAATATTGTTGTCTTTGGGGTCATTAATTTTAAGGCTTTATTTAACAGATCCACAATAAATCAAGTTCCTTAAGAGGTATTGTGGATAGAACAATATAATATGGTACCAATTACAGGAACATTACCATTTTATTCATAAAAATCAAATTTAAGCCAAAGTATGCTTGCATGTCAACAAATTAGAATTTTCTCAATGTACTGACCTGCTGTACACTTACTAAAGACTCCTATAAATTAGTAATACTAGTTCTTACCAGGAGACCTCTTGGAAATGATGGGAGGAATTATTCAGAAATCATAGACCCATTAAATAAAGCATTTCCAATTACAGTTCTTTGACAGGGGCATGTATGTAACCCAGTGGGTCTGAACATTGAAAGCAGTGCACGAGGAGTTTAACGTTTTGGATGACATTGGCCTTGCTGCATGCTCACAGACTGGCCGATGTCCAGGCTCACCAGCTGGACATTCCTCTCCCTTCATGTCCCCCTGTCCCTGGTTAGAGACACCTACTGTACAAGGAAATGTTACAGATCAGGGCAAAACATTGATAACACTGAAGGGGAAAGCTATTTTTATTTGTTTTTTCCCTCTCATTTCTCTATTTGTCAAAATAACCTAGTATTTCTTATTGTTATTATTGAGAGTATAATAGGGGTCATTGTTGGTAGAGAGGACATAATTGACTTTCTGTAAAAATTATTCTAATGGTAGCACTGGTATTGTTGTAATACACGTCAGCATCTTACATAATTTCTTTAAACATGTGTTGCCTGTTGCAATCTTCACTCTAGTTAAACCAGAGTCAGTCTGGCCATGCCTGCCTGAAGTCACACCAGGAACAAGGATGTGTAAAAGTAACGTACTAACAGTAAATGTCACTCTCTATGTCCAAAGAGTTCGTCTTGCTACTTCCTTCTTGTCTCATTGTGTTTGGTGAAAAAAGAACATGTTCAAAGCCTGAAAACACAAACAAAAGATCCATGGAATTTTGAGTTTCAGGAAAAAAGTGATTCAACTTTCCACAGCAGTCTTAAACCTACCTAAACGGAATTTTATGAAAGGTGGGTCAATTTTAAAGTCAAGACATTTCAATCAAACAATTCAAACCACCAGTAGACCAAGAACACCGGGTCATTTGAGCTGTTTGTCTTTTTGTGTTTTTGTAAAGATTTTTGTTTCCGTCAGTTTCACATAAGTAATATACTGAAAATATATTGTGTTGTGTTTTCCAGTACATGCATGTGTGTGAGCCCAAAACAAAAGAATAACATCCACAGAGTCTTGGATAAGGTCAGCAGTTCCTTTTCCTTAATACCGGCCAAGCCACACACCATTCTTTTTCTTTTGGCCACACGATAAAAAGAAGTTCAACAAACAAATCTGTCACGCAATACTAACACTATAAGAGTATTGTCATGCATTTATTAGACAAAAATCAAACAACTAAAAGGATGTCAACTGTTAATTCAAGTGTTTCCTCTTGATTCTTTCATTGAGTTGAACACATCACAAAGACTTTAATGTTTCCTTGCTGCAGCAGGACCAGCACAATATAGCCTTTGAACTCCAAATGAATAACCACTTACAGAATTTCTGCTGCTATTTCTTTCATTTCTTTCATCAGCTCCAGTTGTGGAAATGAGACACTGTGTGCATTGTACTGCCATGACTCATATTTTGCAAACTGATTTAAAAAATGAACTTTATTATTTACTAACTTAAGAAAGTAAGTTTTCGGTTTACATAAATTCCTTAAATGCACAGACCAAAAATAAGTAGATGAACCATCAAAGTGTACAATTACTTCTGCATTCACAGAAAAGCAGAAATTACTAAATCAAAAAGTAGAAATCAGTATCTAGTTAAAGTATTAAAGTGTTTTACATGATTTTACTTTAAGCTAGAGAAATACTTGTGCACCATGAGCTCTAAAGGCAGGATTACAATTTTTTGGGGGATATAAGCCAAAGGGTTCCAAACAGTTTTTTGTTGTGTAATTTTTTAATTAATCTGTTAATATTTAAACTGGGAATTGTGAGGCTGCTTGAGGCACATAACCATGGGCGTGGTTAAAACATTGACGTGTGTGGATCTTTGGAAATTGTCCTATTATGTTAAACGTTACCCAGTCTGGTCAGATGCAGCCAAAACAAATTGCCCTAAGCTCTAAAAAGCTCCCAATCAAGGTGGAAGGCACGCACTGCACTGCCCGCTAGGTGTGAGGCAGAGTGGAGAGAGAAGGCATGCCATTCTTTAGTGACTCATGGGAGGATGTTGGCATGCAATCTAAAACTATTCAGCTGTGAAGAGGCGTTCACTTTTCAGTAAACCAACCAAAATTGGCCACGAAATTCATGATCCAATCACAGCATGACATCCTGCTTTGAATGTCTTCTCTTCATGCCATCAGCTGCTTTTTTTCAGACAAACGTGTAACCCTCTTCCTCTCCTTCCATCTCTGGTCATCGTCAACCACGGTCACCTGGGTCCTTCATTTGGTCTCCGGGATCTTTCACCACCATCGCCAGTGTCAAGGCTCCATCGGGGGGTCTAATCCTCAAAGACTTGGTACATTTCATCTCATGCTTATGTACAATAAATATTTGCATATCTGCAACAAAGTCTCTCCTGATTGAAATGAGTTTCTTTAGAACTACCTGTTATGGTAAACCAAATTTTTTTGTACTCACAAATAAACAATGTGAGAGACCAACATAAGCACACTAACAGGCAGGGGTTATCCTACACACAC
>NC_045736.1:7136070-7149642 GCF_008692095.1 Etheostoma spectabile | reverse complement strand
ACACACACCGCACACACCAGTAAGTTTAAACATCAGGCCACTTACGTTATTTGCACTACAAAGAGTGTATATCTTTGTTATTTATTTTTGCTGTAGTGCTTAACAACCATTATTTAATTATTTTTGCCCAGTTGTGGCCTGTTGAGGGGCAATAAATATCAAAAGTTCCAACACATCTATTGTGTTACTTGTATTGATCCACCATTTAAACACAATATCTACGTGCGAGGCATTTGATTGAAGACTAGTCTCACTTTGTCCCACAGCAACATTAAAATAGTTTAGATGTGTGTACATGGTTTCTGTTAATAATGTATTGTATTAAGTGTCCATTTCATTATAACATTCCGATTTATCATAAACCATTGTACATGCACATGTATTTTAAGTTCCATTAAAAGGGGTTGAGCGGTTACATTTGAGCATTTAAAATTTTACTTGAAAGTAACACATTAGTTACTTTATGAAGTAACAAGTAACTTTTATGATTTGTAAATGAGTATCTAATTTAGTTACATTTTGGAAGAAGTAACTAGTAACTGCAACTAATTACATTTTAAAAGTAACTTGCCCAACACTGGTAGCTACCTTACTGCAAGCCGATAAAGGGGATCCAAATAAAGAATAAATCTATCATTTGATATATTTACTTATTTATGACAAAAACAGAATGATCTCAGCTGCTCTCTCCTTTAACAGTTGTGGCTAACTAACTACAAAGCACACATGAGGCTCTTATCATGTCAACCTCATTGCCTTTGGGAATGTTCGTCAGTGCATTTCAAATACGGAATACATTCAAATTTAATTATGCTTTATGCACACACTTAGAACAAAAAGGACACGAAAATTAAGCAATGCTGTCACTAAACAATAAAAACTGTGTTTTTGACTCTGTAACCACAGTTAGAGAACAGTTGGAAAAGGTTATGCATTAGATCCTTCTTTGTGTGTTCTCAAAGAAACATGAACCTATAGACTATATTTAACAAAAAAGTCCCTTCTCTTTTGTGTTTGACAACCCTCGAGGCAAACCATGTTGTGACTAACAATGTAATCATTTTTATGCAATCACAAACAGTCTACGAGTCTGCACATTTCCTCATTCTTGAGTTTAATGGTTGTTTCAGTTTTGTCTCTAAAAATAAATCTGTTTGACCTCGTTGTAACTGCAGCCTTGCCTGCCACAACCACCTTAATGCCGTAGAACAATGGAGAGGAATTCCCTCTAATTAAGTTGACCAATCCGAAACACATCTTTATAAATCAGAGGAAGACAGACGTTGTGGACTGTTGCTCTCAAAAAACTAATCCATTATATGGAAATATAAGAGCTTTCAAACATGATGGTTATGTTTCTTTCTTCCAAAAGAAATACAACTGCTTCTTACCGTATATGCTTGAAAATATTCAGAAACAGTACACACATATGTTTTTTGTGACTTTGATCTTGTCAGACTTTAGGTCATATACTTCATCCCTAATATCTGTTATCAGTAGACATTCACATGACACACGTCACACTAAATATTTCAGAGTGAAATAAGTGAAGTCACTTTACAGTCCCAGAAACATTACTACCTCTTCCATAGGTTTATAATAATGGCAGCCTTTTGGTTGGATGTTACATTTTTAAAATACATGTACAACAAAATACCAGGAACAGAGAAGGAACATCAATTAAGGAAATAATTACAGTTTTACATCCAAATAGCAAGTACATCTAACTTAGTATATTTTAATTTCAGTTTATTATATGTGGCAGGACTGTCTAAACTAAAAGCCCACTGTATTATTTTAGAATGATGACAGCACATTGCATCTGAGATACATCCATCCATCAAGACTAAAACCTCACGTAACAAAAACAGTTTCTTCCCCTCTCCAGTCAGCCTTATTCACAAGGCTACGGACCCCCACTAACATTGACTCTTAACCCCCACCCCACCCCATCCCTAGGCCCTACACTTTGCACTAACCTACATCCGGAATTATACACCTGTCCATTGCCCATATTTGTACATTTTTGCACATTCTCCATTCACTCTCTTTTTACATTAAACAGCTATTTTGTATAAATTTGTTTCTGTATTCATTGTTGATTTGATATGAATGTTCAATATGTTTGCTTGCTGGTTGATGTACACACCAACCACCAAGGCAAATTCCTTGTAAGTACTTAATTGGCAATAAACTTGGTACTTTGGACACGTCCACAGTTTTAGATAAACGAGAAGGCTTGAATGACATGTGTGTGTGTGCGTGTGTGTGTGTGTGTAAAACACCTAGGTGTGTTACTTAAAAAACACCTAGGTGTGTTACTTAATCAATCCGAAAGAGGTGATTATGAATATGTGATGTTGGTAAAAGGAAATAATTCCCGTTCATTTGTCCATTTCTCTTCCTCCTTCTGTCTCCTCCCTCATTTACAGTAAACCATAATTAAGAAGTATGACATGTTCCCGTCAAATGATCATATTCTTGATTGGTTTCATTACATTGTCTGGGTACAGCGTTTCTAACAAAATATGCACGGATTAAAAAACACATGCAAAGATTAAAAACAACAACAACAACAAACAACAATACAACTTTGGGTGTGCCTCATGTAGAGGATATGAAATTGACTGAATACTTTCTTGTAATTTAAGTAAAGGCAAGGCTGGCGGAAGGAGACATTTGGGGGAAATTCTTGACATTCTTCTTGGATTGAAAATGGAATACCACCTCACAGGTGCAACAAACTAGGGAATGACCATTGACTCACATGCAATATGGTTTCTAAAAAGACAAGAAAGTTAATTTCTTTATGCATGAGAGGATATTCAGCTAGCAAATATCACACTTCTTTAAGTATTTTATTAACGTTTTAAATAAATGGCTCTTGGGTTACCAGTTGAAGTCCAGGCTGTTTCTACGAATACATCTTAAAGCAGAAATGACTAAATGGTGTGTAAATGATATGGAAACCAGATAATTACAGCTGTAGGAGGTGAGTAAGGGAACTTAGTATTTGTGGTATGAATTGCTGACTATGTGACAAAGCAACAACCCAGCTGAAACGGCTCACAGGCGATTTGATTAAAGAAAGGGTTTGTGTTGACTTTGAATATGTCAACAACAGAGAGGGTTATTTATTTAGTGAATGATCCTTGAAATACCACATTTGTATACTTCATCAGAATTGTTGTACATTTCCATAGCCCTGCATGTGGTGTGCTGATAAAGACATACTTTATTGATCCAACAATGGGGAAATTACTTTTTCACCTTGTTGTTAGTTACTTACACCCAGAGGTGCTTCAAGGCCAAAAAGATCCAGCCTTAAACAAGTTTTAATTGGTTTGTTTATTGACAATTTGGGAGTATGCACCAAAAAAGCCCAACTGACACAATAAGGGCCTTTATGTGGGTCTTGTTTCATTGCCTGATCTTAAGATGGAGAACTATTGTTAGAATATACTTTTTCAGTACAGTATGTGCTAATAGCAGAGGTGGAGGAAGGAGTCACATTATTTACTTAATCGTTCACTTAGCACTTTAAAAATACACTACAGGTAAAGGTATGCATTCACAATTGTACCTAAGAAGGAAGAAGGAAATGTGTTCCCAACATGTAGGCTATTAATACAATCAGAATAGTGCATATGATGAAGCATGTCCTCCGTCAATGTTATTGTTATTAGATTGTTATTATTAATGCATTAACGCATAAACAGCATTTTAGTGTTGAACTGCTTTATAAGCATATCATGGTCTAAACAACTACTAAATGGCTGTCAGATACAAGTATTGGAGTAAAAGGTACAATATTTCCCTATGAAATGTAGTAGTGTAGAAGTATAAAGTGGAATAAAATGGAAATACTCAAGCAAAGTACAAGTGCTTCAAATGTGTACTCAACAGTATTTCAGAAAAGCTCACTTTTTCTCATCACTGGCTAATAGTAAAAAGATATCACGTATTTTCTAATTGCATGAAATAAACACTGTTTAAATTGAAGACGGATTTTAACTAATGCATTAAATTGCAGTTTTCCACTGCCTTGATACACTACTTACACATATATATGCTTATATATACACAGTATATAACTTTATATATTATTATTTTTATCTTTTTATGGTTAAATCCTTTATACCGTAGTTAAGATTTCTAACAGTGGTACACTGCTGACACCTAGTGGTAATGGTGTGTACATTTTATTTCTATGGGTGCGTCAGTTTAATATTAAAAGCTTTACTCAAATATCTAGATAGATTCATATAATTTCTTGATTGCTCAACTGGAAAGCGTTTAATGTAATCATACTTGACCAATAGTATCATTGTGACATCGCAGTTTTTACTCATAAACGTTATTAAAGGTACAACTTTCCCTTTAAGAAACTCGCCCAGGCGCTGAGCGCCCAATCGCGGCGCGTAAACTGAACTTTATTGTTGTCAGCAACTACCAGCTAGCTAGCTAGCTAATATAGTTGTAAGCTAACGTCTGCCAAATGGTGAGCTAACAGTAGACTATCGTTTGTCTCATTAGTAAAGAAGTAGCTAGTGGACAGTTACGTTTTAGATATAACGGTCAGGACAGTCGCTCTCACGGGCTGTTCGTCTCCAATATCAGGAAAGATGACTTCTGCACCGGTGAGTGTAATTTACGTTATGTTAGCTGCGTGGCACACTGAAGTTGGTTTCCTGTTTGTAGCTTCACAGGCGCTGTTTACAAGTAAACGTAGCAGTTACATAGGATTTTGGAACTTTTCTCTCACAACACGTCGCAAGAAATATCTACGTTTCACGTCTGTACAGGTCAAGTATACAACACAACTCTAGCAACAAAAACATCAAACTGTGACATTAAAACAAGTCTAAACTTTTTTTTTTTTTTTTAAACACTGTGGTGGTGTAACATATTGTTAAAAGTGAATTACTATTTCGTCTGTCTCTATGCTTTCACTGCAATCTATACCTTTACACTTTGCACACATAGTATGTAGTCCTTAAAATCCACACAGACTAGGCTGTACTGAGAGTTTTGTATACTGCTTAGGTGTTAAGATTGTTTATTTGATACACAATTTTGCTCTTAGGTTATAGTAATTTTTTTGTAGTATACAAACACCCAAAACATCAATGTATATCAGTCAAATTTGGGATGTAAGAGTGAAAACCATGAAAACATGGCATGGTTCTGTGTAGTAGAGTAGTGAAGTTGTAGTTGTTAAAAAACGTGGGTTATAGTATATATATTGAGTATGTCATTTAAAATACATTTCAAGAACTGTCCAGGCAATAATGTAGGATGAAGATAAATAACGTTAGTTGTGAATAATCTACCCACTAATCCGAGAATGACTAATCCCAGCTCACATTGGGCGAGAGTGGTCTGATAATGACATATCAACAAGAAACCAACTTCGTTAAGACAATATTTTCTTTATTTACACATCTAGCGCTCGCAAGTATATAAAAGCACAAACACAATGTAGAAAAGAGTACAAAACTTCACTAAAAACTTGTAAAGTTAAGACCTCCGCCTGCACAACATAAAATCCATCACAAGTTCCTCAAGTCTTTATATTTCAGCGCGTTAACTTTCGACGCCATACTTGTCAAAGTGTCTCATGATGATGCCGAGCTCCAGCTCCACAGTTCCCATGGCTTCGGTGTGCAGTCTGTATCTGTCCGCTCCGTTGTATATAAGGTCCGGGCTACGGAGTTGGGGTCCACCGCCGACAAACATTTGTGCTAATTGCTCTTGCCATGAACCGAGCGGCCTCCAAGTCACACAGCTTATCCGGTGATGTCCGGGGCTGGAAGGGACATGGCAGTATCCGTAACCGTACAACTGACAACGCCCAAAAGAGTCCTGGTGCCACACTTGGAAGTGAAGCTTTGGCCAGCCTTGAATTCCCTTAGTCGCGTAGTGGAGATCTATTGGGTGACTCCAGTACGCCATGTCTCCTGTTTGGGGGATATCCACTTGGGTCTGACCCTCCTTCAACCCAGACAGAAGACGCCATGCTCCCCCTGTATGAACTCCCCATTTGCAAAAAAGACTATTCTGCGGGAAACCACCGGCCCCAATGATCTGGCCTATAATATGCAGCTCTGCCATGACACAAATGTCTACTCACACAAAAACATGCACCACCGAGAAGCCCGCTAAAGTCTTCTTCCGAGTTTAACGGCTAGCATAGACTAGCCTCTAGCTATGTGTGACTAGCTAGCTTGTACCACAGCTCCCGTCTCCTTGGTGATGCCTGCTGTTACCACCGGTTACCGCCACCATACGTCGTTGTATTTTACCCTGAGTGTAGTTTCTCAGGCAGCACTTCCTGTTATAATGCCAACAGATCCTGCATTTTTGAATAACATTTAGAGCCATAAAGCACAACTCTTGTCAAATTAGTGTTATTTTTTCCAACACAATACCAGAAAATAGCTATTTTGACTGGTGGAAATTTCTTTGCGGTGGCACAACTTTAAAACCCGCTGACTGGCAGGCAAAGCGGAGGGCGTATTTAAGTGGGGTCGTCCCTGCGACGTGTTTCCATGTTTGGCATCGTTTATAAAATAACATCTGTGCATTCGAGACAAATACGTAATTAACTACTGATGAAGACTGAATTTTACTTCATTGCAAGCTTAAAACGAGTTTTAATTTGTTGCATTGTCTGGAATTACACAGGGTTTGGAAGTCTAGAAACAAGTAACACTGTAAAGCATTGCCACCCCGTAGCCCATCCAAATCCAAATCCAGCCAGATTATTTTGTAACAGAAAATGCTATGTATGATCACAAATTGTGTATGTTTTGATCTGGGATTGACTATGACTGGCATATTAACAATGCACTACAGACCATCACAGGAAATCCTTTTTTACTGTGTCAATCAAACTCCGATAGATAGATAGATAGATAGATATATTTATTGATGGATTTTCATTGATCCCAAAAATGGGAAATTACAGTGTTACAACAGCAAATTATCAGACACACAGCACACATACAGAATATTCTTGAACAAATATGGTTACAATATACATTAAATAATAAATAGGATAGAACACAAGAACAAATTTTAAATACACAAGTTGGAAATAAAAATGTACAACTACATAACTAGTATTGACAAAGATGTAACTTAACCTATTGTGCAAGTTGCACTCAGTGCAGTGTTGTGATGTTACTGAGTCTTATCTAAGACTCGGTGATAAAGTGTTAAAGTTTTATTGCCTTTGGTAGGAATGATTTCTTGTAGCGGTCCGTGCGACATCGAAGCTGTTGGAGCCTCTTAGAGAAGCTGCTCCTCTGTTGGACCAGTGTGGGGTGCAGAGGGTGCCCGGGGTTAATTAATGATAGATAACAGTTTGTTCAGTGACCTCCTCTCCACCACAACTTCAAAAGTGTCCAGTTTGCAGCCAATCACGAAGCCAGCCTTCCCAATCAGTTTGTTCAGTCGGTTTGTGTTGCTGGCTCCGATGCTGCTGCCCCAGCAGATGGCGGAGGAGAACAGAGCGCTGGCCACAACAGACTGGTAGAACATCTCCAACATCCTGCTGCACACGGTGAAAGATCTTCCTCATGAAATAGTTTCTGCTCATCCCCTTCTTGTAAACAGCAGGGCTGTTGATCTTCCAGTTCAGCCTGTTGTCGATTTTGACACGCAGGTATCTGTACTCCTCAACCATGTCCACATCTTCTCCCAAGATGCAAAGGGGCTACGGAGCCGTTCCCTTCCTCCTAAAGTCAATCACCATCTCTCTGGTCTTATCAACGTTCAGCAGCAGGTGATTCTTACCAGACCACTCCACAAGGTCGTCCACCAGCGCTCTGTACTCTCCCTCCTGTCCATCCCTTATACACCCAACAACTGCAGAGACATCAGAAAACTTCTGTAGGTGACATGACTGTGAGTTGAATTGGAAGTCTGTGGTGTGTAAGGTGAACATAAAAGGAGACAGCATAGTCCCCTGTGGAGCTCCGTATCACTCACCACCACATCAGACAGAACACGGTCCAGACTGACAAACTGTGATCTTCCTATCAGGTAGTCAGAGACCCAGGAGACTGTGGACGCACCGACACCCATCATTGGTAGCTTCTCACCTAGTATATACCTCACCTATATATATCTAGGTACCTCACACAGAGAGATGGACAGCAGAGGTCTGTCCTGTTCAACTCTGTATTTTTATGATCCTTGTGAATTCGCACTTTACAGATCTTTATTGTTTGCATTTTGCTTTTATTTGCACTCTATATATTTTAACTCTTTCCCACTTTGTACTGGAACTGCTGTACAACAATTTCCCTCTGGATGTCAGTGTTAAAATAAGTAATACCGAAGGATGATTTAAAAGATGAAACAAAATGTAACTTTGACTGTTGCATATTTAGTCATGACTAATGTTATTGAGAAATACTTTGAAACAAGTGCTCACAATGCTTCCCTCTGTCTCTCTGTTTTGTTATGTAGTCTGATCCAACTCTAGAGAGACATTTCAAGGGTCACAGGGACACTGTTACGACTGTGGACTTCAGCTGCAACATGAAACAGATTGGTAACTGCTACCTTATTATACCCTGTGTATTTGGCCTGTGGCCAGATAATTTGCTGCACATTTGATGTTGTTTCTTTATTTTATTTTACTGTGTGGCATGTTTTCTATGTTCATGCACAATGTGTTCGGTTCCTACACCTGTGCTCCCTCCTCTCCCAGCCACAGGCTCGATGGACTCCTGTGTGATGATCTGGAACATGAAACCTCAGATGCGAGCGTATCGTTTTGATGGACACAAAGATGCTGTCCTTTCTGTTCAGTTTTCTCCCTCTGGCCACCTGGTGGCCTCGGCTTCCAGAGACAAGACAGTACGGCTTTGGGTGCCCAGCATGTGAGTTTTGAAATATTGCAGCTTTTGTTTTTAGGTACATGTCACATTATTATTGTATTGCAATAGAAACGCACAATGATTCTGACTCATAAAAGCAACACAGCCAGACATTTGAACTGAATGTTCAATTGAAACAATGATTCAATGTTCAGATGGTTAGTGTTGTCTTGTGCCTGTATACAGGAAGGCTGAGTCAACATCTTTCAGGGCTCACACGGCTACTGTGCGCAGCGTTAACTTTTCTGGTGACGGACAGAATCTGATCACAGCCTCTGACGACAAGACCATCAAAGTGTGGACCGTTCACAGGCAAAAGTTTCTCTTCTCTCTCAACCAGCACATCAACTGGGTCCGCTGTGCCAAGTACGGTCTACACACACAAAACATTTCTCAATGGTTTTACAACTTTAATGAATACATACATTTTAATAGTGAAACACTGAAGCAGAAGACATAGGTAATGGACAGTTTTTGATCTAGAATTTTCAATGCATTTTTTGCAGGTTTTCTCCAGATGACCGTTTGATTGTGTCGTCCAGTGATGATAAGACTATAAAGCTGTGGGACAAGAATAGCAGAGAGTGTATTCATTCTTTCTATGAACATGCTGGGTGAGCACTTGAGACCAGGAAAAAAAAGATGTAGAAAGATGTGAAGAAAAAAAAGTAATCCATATCTTTATGTCAGTGTTTTTTCTGGCAATTTTTGTAAATGTTGAGGCTTAATGGCATTATTTACCATGTGTAGTTCATAATTTAGTTTTAAAAATGGACACACATATTTACACTGATTCTGTAACAACTCTCTAAAAGCATTAGCTTCAGGTGTAGAGTGTTTTTTGAAGAAATACCAAATCTTTATTAAATGTCGGGTTTTCTTTCTCCCAAGTTATGCAAACCATGTGGACTTCCATCCCAGTGGAACATGCATCGCTGCAGCGAGTACTGACAACTCTGTCAAGGTGTGGGACATCAGATCCCATAAGATGCTACAGCACTACCAAGGTAAAGATGCCTCAAAAATTGTATGGGGTATTTAGTTTGTAACAGGGATGCACCAAATCCAGATTTTTGGGGTTCGACCGCGTACCGAATCCACTGGTTAAGATTCTGCCGAATCCGAAACCGAATACCAAATCCTACTCCCATCCTCCAGGTCATTTAAACAGTAAGCACATTCATGAAGTAAAAAACGTCCACAGTATTTTTAATTTTTTTTGCCGTACCTGAAGTTGCTGCATTTTGGCTGCTGTCTGTAGATTCATTCAAGCACAACTCATATTCTTTTGGATGTTTCATACGCAGAAAAGGTTTTGAACCGTGACAATGTTGTGTTAGGGTCCCTTCCACCATGAGACAAATTGGCATTGCAAATTGAACAAGTAGCTCGACTTGAATCGCCTTCTTTTGACTGAAAGTACTGCCAAACAACAGTTTTTCTGCTCACGAGTTCCCTTTTCACTTTCTCACTGCCTCCTGAATTGAACAGTCCACCTTCGTAAACACCTTCCCTTAATCCACGTCAACCAGCGTAGCGGCGTTTTTTAAAATATATATGTCAAAAAGCCCAATATTCGGCTGAATCCAAAGCCAAATCCTGGATTCGGTGCATCCCTGATTTGAATTATCATCGTTTGAAGATCATGGTCAATTGCTGCAGCGAAACAACAATTTGCATTTAATCACTGTTTTAATGCAAAGTTACTATTTGCAAAAATAAGTACTCCCACCCAGACTCTGCAACACACAACTGAAGTAAAGCCTCACCTTTAGAGAGTGAAAAATACAACAAATTAGTGAAATAACACCAAGATAAAATTAAGCTATTAAGCTAACGGTTAAAGTGGTAATCAAGATCCCTTGCATATTCAATAAGCCAAGCCATGTTTTTTTGTCAGTATGCCTCTCAGTCTGATGGTCCAATCAGCTCTCTTAAATGGATTTGAGTTGTGAAATCTAATAATGGATAATCACATCATCTGTCTGAGGAGATGGGGCGTGAAGATAAAAGCCTCTCCTCTCCTTTCCTCTCCTCAACTCTCCTCTCACGTTACATACTGTAGTTAATCACCAATTGTGCCAGCCTTATTTGTCAAATTGTAGTTAAATTGTGGTGTGGGTGGTTAATTCAACTGTTTTTGTGTTTGTTGGGGTGTTTACTTTGCTCAGTAAACCTTGCGTGATCCTAAGCCATACCCAAGGAATACATTCCCCCTGCTCCCAGTATAACTTGATGCATCTTTTTGCAGTTAGAAGGTATCAGTATATTTTATTTATGTCATAGCATCTTGCAGCCAGCAGAGGGACCATGTTGCTTGTCGAATGTCTGGCTGCCCTCTCATTTGTCTCAGTCAAGTTAAGAGTTAAGTTAAGAACTCATCAGTTCACTTAATGGTAGGTTGATTTTATGCCCGAGGAGTTTTTGATTAGTTGCTATAGACTGCTGTACTTGACGTAATGATATGTGCTAATGTATTCTTTAGTGGTGGGAATCTCTGCTCACCTCACGATTCAATTCCGATTTAGAGGCCATCGATTCAATTCTAAATTGATTATCAATGCATCTCGATACAACAGTTTTTTAATGTACAATTCTATGTGTGATTTTAAAAAAAATATAGATATAATCTTGAGTTTGTTAGATTTTGACGTATGAAGTATTTGTCAAACACAACTTTTAATGAATTTTTTTTGTCTACTGCGATTTTTATTTTGTAGTCATTCCATGCTTAAGCCTTAAAGATGCTTGTGAAAGTCACCTCTCACAGTAAATTTCCATGTCAGATCCTCAGTCATGTATAAAGGTTCTTAGAACTTGAAACCTGAGGTGGTCAGATGTAATGTGATAAAGTAGATGAACAGCCTTTGTGTTTTGCCAAAAGACATGCATTTTATCAGAATCAGAATCAGCTATATTCGCCAGGTATGACAGACATACGAGGAATTTGACTTAGGTTGGAGCAAGCCTCCAGGCTATGCATGTCTTATTAGATTGTGTGTGTGTGTGTGTATATATATATTTTGATTCCTTTTGGCAATTTTTTTTACATGTCTGGAGACAGTAACTTAAATAAAAATCAACACATTTAAAAGGTTAAAATTAAGCATGAATTGTTCTAGAGAAAATTGTGATGCATCTAAGAATACATATTCTTTCCCACCCCTAGTAAACCTGATGTTAAGCAACTCTCAAGTTACACAGCAACTGAGACCTTGTGATTTACAGCAGCACTGTACTTTGCATTTTGATCCAGGCAACCATTTTAGTAAGCTGCATATGGCCTACTGAAGTGTCCTTGAGCAAGACACTGAACCCCTTAGGTCCTGGCATATAACTAACCTGGTACTTAGACATCCTGTTTTAGAAGGAAAAAGAAAAATAACATTCTCAATAATGTATAGATTTTTTTTTAGGATTAACTTTGACAAAACAAAGTATTTTGTCTACGTCCAAAAAATCTTGCACTCTTTAAATTGTGTGATAGTCGTTGTTATTGTCATCATGATTTTAATCTTAATGTTTAATAAGTCCATGTTTTTTAAAGCTACAAAATGCAGCAAAGTCACAACAATAAGATTTGTTACGTTTTGTCTTTAATTGCACAAGGATACAGTGGTGCTCAAACGTTTGGGCACCCCAGGTAATAATGTGCATAAATCTCCAAAAGGCATCAAATGACAGATTAGACATTTGTATAATATGTCACAAAAAGGTAGATTTTAGTTACATCATTTACACTTTCAAAATAACAGAATACAAAAAAATGGCGTCTGCAAAGGTCTGGGCACCCTGCAGAGTTAATACCTTGTACTGCCCCCTTTGGCAAGTATCACAGCTTGAAAACGCTTCTTGTAGCCATCCAAGAGTTTTTTAATTCTTATTTGAGGTATCTTTGCCCATTCTTCCTTACAAAAGTCTTCCAGTTCTTTGAGATTTTTGGGCTGTCTGTCACACACTGCTCTTTTAAGGTCTATCCATATATTTACAATTATGTTGAGGTCAGGAGATTGTGAAGGCCATGGCACAACCTTCAGTTTATGCCTCTTGATGTGATCCAATAGGAATTTTGAGGTGTGTTTAGGATCATTATCCATTTGTAGATGCCATCCTCTCTTTAACTTCAGCTTTTTCACAGATGGCATTAAGTTAGTGTCTAAAATTTGCTAAAATTTTATTGAATCCATTTTTCCTTCTACTTTTGAAATGTAGAAGAAGCCACTGGCTGCAATTCGATCCCCAAAGCATGATTGATTCACCCCCATCCTTCACAGTTGGACGGAGGTTCTTTTCATTACATTCTGTGCCCTTTCTTCTCCAAACGTACCTTTGTTCATTCCGGCCAAAAAGTTCTATTTTAACCTCATCTGTCCACAGAATTTGTTTCCACAATGCCTCAGGCTTGTCTATATGTTCATTTGCAAACTTCAAACGCTGATTTTGTGGTGAGGACGTAGAAGAGGTTTCTTCTGATGACTCTTCCAGTAAGAACATATTTTTACATATCTCTTATAGTGGAATGGTGTACCACAACTCCAGTGTCTGCCAGGTCTTTCTGGATGGATCTTAGCATGTCAAACGTGGGTTTTGACTTGCTTTTCTCACAATCCTGCGAGCTGTTCTGTTTTATATTTTTCTTAGTCTCCCAGATCTTGCTTTAACTTCCACTGTTCCTGATGAC
>NC_045736.1:7125625-7136060 GCF_008692095.1 Etheostoma spectabile | reverse complement strand
TAATTACATTTCAAACAGAGGATATTGGCATCTGAAATCTTCTTATAGCCTTCTCCTGCTTTGAGAGCGTCAACTATTTTCAGTTTCAGTTTTCTAGACAACTGCTTAGAAGAAGCCATGGTTCTGATGGTTGGGGCAAGGTCAGATGAGTCTGGGCACTTAAAACCTTAAAATTGACCTCACTGGTCTTTCCAGACGATGATTCGAACAATCCATGACACTGGGCTCGTTCGAGATGGCCAGTCTGCGCAGAATCGATCACCGGCGATCGGCGCCCGTTGCATGCCGTTTAGATTTGTGTCCGACTTGATCCCGACTTGCTCTGACGTCATGCACACGTGGGCAACGGAAATCTCACGAGACAAGGCGGCCGCAGTTCAGAGACGCAGGCGGCGCAGTTGCTTTTCCCCGACTGCAAGAGCCAGGCGGACCCAGAGCATGCTGGAAACGCCGGCTTCTCAGCTGATTTAACACCTGAATTGGTTTACAACATGATGACGTTTTATATAAACTTTTTACTGTTTTTGAATCGGAGGGATTTTAATTGCTATTTGTCTGATTTAAAGACTTATTCTGTCGCAACACCATGTTGTGTGACTGATAGTTACGTTTAGAAGTCAAAGAGACTAAATCTGATCAGATCACGGATCATCTCCAGTCTGTTGTTAATTAAATCAGCAACAGGTCGCATGTAGAGCACTTTGCCACTACTCTGTCATAACTAAAACTACTGGAGACTGGGTACCAGCTGGTATGAGGGTCTGATTATATTTTATTAAATCGGAATCGCACCACAGTGTTTCATCACTTCCTGTCCACCTGAAGGAGCTGGAATCGGCTGGAAACGGTCCGACTTTACCGCAGCTTTTTATCACCCCCCCGCTGCTGCGCCGCCTGCTCTCGTCCACTTTACAGGCGAGGCGCAGTTCATCTCGAACGAGCCTATGTCAGTCTCAGCTTTCAAAGGGGGCGGTGCATGCTATAAACTCTGCAGGGTGCCCAAACTTTTGCAGACGCTATTTTTTTGTTTTCTGTTATTTTGAAAGTGTAAATGATTTAAATAAAATTACCTTTTGTGACATATTATACAAATGTCTAATCTGTCATTAATGCCTTTTGGAGATTTTTCCGTCTTTTCTTGGCTTCTTTATGCACATTAAAAGTGTGTGTGTGTGTGTGTGTGTGTGTGTGTGTGTGTGTTGTGTGTGTGTGTGTGTGTGTGTGTGTGTGTGTGTGTGTGTGTTGTGTGTAGTCCACAGTGGTGGGGTGAACAGCTGTTTTTTCACCCGCTGGTAATTTCCTCATCACTGCATCCAACGATTCCACAATGAAGATACTGGACCTTGTAGAGGGCAAGCTACTGTATACACTGCACGGACACCAGGTAGACACACACACACACACACACACACACTACATTATCCCTTACCTAATTGAATTCACAACGTGGCATAATGTGACAAGAATGTATGGATGTCCTTCGTGTGTGTGTGTGTGGTATTTGAAAGGTTTGGACAGTTATCCTTTGTGAATGTTTGATTCTGTGAAGTGTGTGCGTCTGATGTCTTTTTTTGTATGTGGTGTATTTTAGTACTTGCCAGGCGAGCGGGCAGCCCACTCATGACTCATTTCAGGTTTTTTGGAAGGAAAGAGAACTGTGTTCCTCTCTCACACTCCTCTCCGTATATTCTGGGGATGTTTTAGCATTGCCACTATCATTAACATCCTCATTTTCCTCCTTGTCCTTCTATTGTTCCCACCTCCCATGTACTCCTTTAGGATAGGCTAGACTATTTGGCCAGAAGCCTCACTGACTGTACCTGTTTCAACAGCTGATGGACTGGCTTGCGGGCTAGATGTGGAGATCAGTTGCTTGCCAGTACCACATGTGGTCCATCTGTTTATCTATCCCTCTCTTTGACTTTCGTCTTTGTCAGACACGCTTCTCTTTAACCTATTGCCAAGACTCTTTTCTTTTTTCTTTTTTTTTGTCAAGATATAAACAGCACTTTCCCCCTTCTTGCTTCACACCTCCAAGTTTGTCATCTCCTGCACTCCGTCTCCCTTTCTGTTGTTGTTCTTTTTGGCTCAGTGGTGACTTCGCCAATCTGTGAGCGCTAAGGGTGATAATTGTCTCTCCAGTCACATAGCTTGAAATTGGGAGAGACCCCCATCTGTTCAGTGTGGGTGTGTAGGTTTATTTCCGTTATGTGTTTGTTTGTCTGTGTATGTGTGTAGACCTATGTGTATGTACTGTACATCAAAACACATCAGGGCTCTGAGGGAGTGTTTATTTCTGTTGGATCTGACAAACTGTTGTTTATCTCACTTTAGGGGTTCCTTACCTGGCTGGGTCGAATGAGCCTAATTTAGGTTAATTTGTCTCTCTGCTCCTTTGTCTGACTAATCCAAAACGTTTTTAAATCAATACACTTTAGCTTTTAAAGGACTCCACGTAAAAGATGGCATGGTAGTGTTTTTACGAAGTTAAATGTACTCCTGCTTGTATGGTGGGACTAATGTCAGGTGAGATTTGATTTTAGAAGTTAAAAGGTAAGATACATACGATTTTTGATAACTCACGGTTTGGATGGGATCATGGTTTTGAGTCAGGGATTGGATACATTTTTGGATCAGCACAATAAAGGGTGGAACAATATATTTTTTTAAATGCTTTCCATTTGTTACTTACTGGGGGATAACAAAGGACTTTCACACTGGAAATGTGTGTTCCTTGGGAGTGATTTAAGCCAAACCACAACCTTTTTCCTAAACTTAACTAGCCGTTTTGGTTCGTAAACTTAACTATAGTTGCCACATAATGCTTACTTTTTGTCTAAAACTTAACTAAATTAGTCTCGATGTCTGCCAAAACGACCTGCAGCATCCTGTACCCGGCTCAAAGCCTCCTATTCTTGGGTAACTCATCTATCAACTGCCGCTGATGCCGCTGAGGATCTGTGTAGCCGCGTCACAGCTTTTCGAGGTCTTCCACTCCTCCAGTAGTCATGACAGTCTCTATCAACTGCTTTTAACATGCTCCGGTCACGTGACCATACAACTGCTTTTAACATGTCGGATGCGTTGCCTGTATCTTTTCATAGCAACCCTTTGTAGAGATTTATCAGCATTCATTAAGACAGCGACAGTAAAAAAAATGTTTCACTATTATTATGGTTAAACTTTGCAACAAATCCAGTTTGTACATCCCCAATTCCTTCCTCTCCTCGCATCTTAGTCCTGGCCACAAGAGATTCGAGTGGAGGAGTCAAGTAAGAGACGCGAGAAGAGGAGTCTAGGCATTGTTTCCTCACAGCCATCATTTTTACAGAGTTTCCCCTCGGGGATCAATAAAGTATTTAGAATAGGGTTCATGACGACTTCTATATTTACTTTTATTACAGGGCCTTTTTGAATACTTGATTGTGATTGGTCAAAGCAGTCTGTTAAATCTGTTAAACAGACAGTTGCTATGCATAAAAGACCTTTACCATGGATGGCGTTGTGATCATATTCTCTGGAGGACCACTTTTAAATCAATAAAAACGTTTTTTAATCAATATTTGTGCTCATTCAGCGGATCCCAAATGGAGAGAGAGCGTGGAGAAAACAATGACCACCCTGTGTTCTAATTTGCAGTAATGACCGGCTCGCTCTACCTTACTTAATTCAATTCACAACGTGGCATAATACGACAAGAATTCATGGATGTGTGTCTGTGTCTGTTTGTGTCTGTGTGTCCGGCCATGGCAAGTGCCAGCCTGGCAGCAGGCATTAGTCAGAGCCGAGACAGAACATGCTGTCTGTCAGGCCGTCGCGTTGCCATAGTTACACTGTCTGTTTCTCTCAGGTGCTTCTGGGAAACCATTCCTCACTCAAACCAGCCTGTCTGCATGGCAGCCGCAGGACACACAGCTCCCTTTTTTCTTTTTTTTTTAATTCCCAGCAGCCTCTTTGTCTATTTCTTTTCCCTCTTTTTTGTCTGTTCTCTCTGAAAACAGGGCTCATGTTGAATTGTTGACCCCCATTGGGCAATGTGATGTAGAGGGAAAAAAAAAAAACAAGAATTAGATTTCTGAGTTTTTCAAGCTGAATTCTGTCTGCCCTCCAGGTTTATGCACACACACACACACACACACACACACACACACACACACACGACATGCCAAAGTCCTGACATCCGCAGGTGATCCTTTTTGGCTCTGACCGTGTGTGACCTCACCCAACCATGAGACTCTGCTTTCTGTTATTGATTACTGTGCCACAGCTGAGCATCATTTTGTTTCCTAAATGCTTTGAGTTATAGACCCCAAAACATTTAACCTTCTCCTGCGTTATGTTATACAGATAACTAACTTTTGAAGTGAATATTTATTTTTATGTTTGTGTTTTGTTAAATTATGTAGTATTCACTTCCCCCACACTTAACAGGAATACCTTAACCTTCACTACAGTTATTTATTTATTTATTTATATATATATATATATATATATATATATACAGATTACAAAAGCTCAAGGTTAAGTCTATAAATCAAGACCAACTGTCCAAAACCCACAGATATTTAGTTTGTCACATTATACAAAGACAAGCAGCATTTGAGTAGCTGGCCCTAATGGATGTGGTTTGTGTTTGAAAAAGGGCTTAAAAGATAAAGCAGTTAAAAAATTAGTTGCTGATCAGTTGAATGATTGTTCTAGCCCACTTCATGATATTGGCACTATATGTGCACAGCATAGATCTTCCTGTGCTTGTTCTATATTTTTATAGGCATTTGTTTTTTTTGGGGCACGCAATTTCATCACATCAGTGGCATTGCTTTTCTTTTCACCTTGAATAAACAGTTTGCAGCTTATAGTTTCAGGATGCTTCTCTATGATTTTACTGCATTATCATCTCCATTCACCCTGTCTCTGTTTCTCTTTCACCTCACTCCAGGGTCCAGTGAACTGTGTGGCCTTCTCCAGGACCGGAGAGTACTTTGCCTCTGGAGGTTCTGATGAACAGGTGACGACTTATTCCTCTAACTGATCCAAAACATTGCACAAGATATAGTCTACCAATTGGCAATGTTATGTGTCTTCCTTATACCACTGATTGACAATT
Organism: Etheostoma spectabile; assembly: GCF_008692095.1. Classification (NCBI taxonomy): domain Eukaryota; kingdom Metazoa; phylum Chordata; class Actinopteri; order Perciformes; family Percidae; genus Etheostoma; species Etheostoma spectabile. The sequence goes on along the minus strand of NC_045736.1, from coordinate 7,130,953 downwards.
TATGAAACAACACTCATGAAAATGAACTAAGAGAAAGCAAACTGTTTTTCATATGGCTCAATCCATTTTTTGTATATAAGATTATTGGTAATATTTGACTTTGATGTATTATTGTGGAACAAGCTATGATTTAAAATTCACCTTACAGGTAATGGTTTGGAAGAGTAACTTTGACTGTGCTGAAGACAATGATGGCGTCAGGCTGCAGCACAAATCTAATTTCAGCCTGCAGGCACTACCAGCCAGCTCCACGGCGCACCCCTCGCATCCATCTGTACTCCGAAGCCGGGTAAGTTCAGCCATATATGCTTTTTTTTATAAAGTAACTTCCTTCTTTAAAACAGAACCATTGATGAAGCGTGCTTGTTTAGAAAAAGGTTATTGTTTTAATTCAAAATTCATCTAGAACGAGCATTGACATTGATCTCCTGGTAAATGCTTAGTTGCGTCATAACTCATTTTCATTTTGGCCACAGACACAATATCGCGGAGCACTTTGTACTGTGGATTCTTCAGGAGAAGTAATAAGTTCAAGAATGGGAACCAGAACATTTGTTAGTGACACCTGTCTTGCTTCTTATTTGTCACGGACAGGCTGTTGTTGCAGTTATTCAGTATGCCACTTAGCCACTAAGTCACCAGGATGCCCTGTATTTCATTTGATTTTGCTGTCTGAATATGTTTAAGGCTGATTATAACCCTAGGTGAACATCTGGAGCTTTCTGATTTCAAGCCCAAGGATTTCCATAGCCATAGCAATTCCAAAACCTGTTGGTGCTAGAGGCTACGGTATATGTTCACAATTAAGAAAAGGTTTGAAAGTAAACAGGGTAATCGAGGGTTGTGTAAGCAAAACTCTCATAAAGACTTCACAATGATGTAAAAGTAAAGTCATCATATAGTTTGACCAACAGGGCATATACAAAAAAATGTACACACACAGACATGTCTATGTACGCAAGTGCTGACATTAGCGCAAAAAAAGACTTTGCATGCATGTGTGGTGACTAGCTCCAAAATAAACATAAAGAAACACATGCACGTGCACAGATGCCCCTCAGTATGTCGTGCTGCCAGAGCAGCTGGCATATTTCCTCCCTGCATATTCTTCCTTTGAAGTCTGCAGTGTGGCCCAAAGCTGCATTCATATCTCACATGCAAGAAATACCTAATTATTCCCACATCTACACTTTGATATGAGGAGAGTTTTTTTTTCTTTTTCTGACCACATGAAATTAATGGAATTTCAAATTGCATTCAGCTTATGACTAAGTCCTCAAAATATAGAGATATTTGACTATTTTTTTAAGAAATAATGAAGTATGACAGTTTAAACACTGTAATTACTGTGTCTTAACAACTAGAGTGCTGAAATGAGGCACTGACAAACTAAAAGGAAAGATGAAAATGACATTCCCACATTAAGCTAAATCACTCCTCATTTGGCTTGTGGTTATTATTTTTTTCTTGTCCTATACAATCTTATTTGAATTTCTTTTATATAAGACTCTTGTAACTTATTACATTCATGCTTAGTAGTCTTCAGACTGAATGTAAAACTGCTGTTGTGAGAGTACAGGCTGATGAATTATCAATAACCCAAACAATGGGAGCAGATAAATTAGTGATGAGACATTCAGTTTTCTGCCCTGTGTAGTCATAACTGATCATTTAAGTGTTGTACATAGTTGATGTGACTGCTATTGACTCTATAGCTCTTTGGGACATCTGTCTTAAAACACCTTCACAAAATGGAAATCATTACTAGTGATAAATCATCAATAATTAATACTAACATTAATTCTTAGGGTTGAGCAAATTTATTTCCTCATCTTCATGGCAGGCAGGTGTTTGATTTTGAAAGGGAATAATGTTTATGTCATACAGTAACAGTACAATAGTATTGTTTTATTTATTTATTATCATAATTCAGTACACGACAATGACATAAAAAGGTAAGAGGTAGTGATAAAATCTGAATCTGATATGCTTGTTGCTTGCTTGGTTACAGAAAAAGAGGGACACTTTGTTTTATGAACACGTCATCCAAACAAAGTTGTCGCAGCACACAAGGAGCATGCTTTTATGCATATGGGAAATTATCCAGAATCTGTGCTGTCCACAGGTACCAAATTATGTCTAGAAACTAACAACTATTTTCATTATAAACTAATATGTTGATTTTTCTCCCCTGAAAAATGCCGATGAACCCCAAGGTGACATTGTCCAATGCTTTCCAACCAATAGCCCATAACCTCCAAATATTCAGTTTCAAATTATGACAGAAAAACATAGCAAATCCACACATTAGACAGACTAGAAACAGAAAATCCTTTCAATAATTTCTGAATGATAATGACATTAACAACTACTCAATAGTGTGTGTGTGTGTGTGTGTGTGTGTGGGGTCTGTGGCTGTGGTGTGTGTGGTGTGTGTGTGTGTGTGTGTGTGTGTGTGTGTGTGTGTGTGTGTGTGTGTGTAAAGTGAAAAGAGTTCAAAAACAAGGTGGTTACAGAAAAGATAAATGATTATAATGATTATAAACAAACAGAAAGTGAGTGAGTAGTGCAGCTATTAGCAATGTTTAAATATTAAAAGACCATGTCAGATGTCACACACACGCACACAAAAGGGTCACCGGCCGGTTGGGGAACCTCAGGGAGTGGTTTGGATTTCAACGCCTTTGACTGCTACAGTGTTACTTACATCAACAAGGGCACAGCCAAGGTGCTCTCTTTCTCTCTGTCTGACTTTCTTTATTTCTTTCTTTCTTTCTTTCTTTCTTTCACTCACTCACACACCCTCTCACTCACTCACACACCCTCTCACCCACTCACTCAATCTCACTGTCTCTCACACACAAACACACACACACACACACACACACACACACACACATACACAAACACTCCCTGTCTTTGCTTTCTCTTATTGATTGCTCTGCTAGAAGTCAGGAGCCACCCACAGTGATCGGACCTTCCTTGCCTTTACACTTAATTGGAAATCCAGAATAGCATAAGACTCGTAATTAATAATGTATGTAACAGGTGAAAAAATAGACATGGTGTGATATTTAACCAATGCAAGTAATACTAACTGGGAACTTAATTACTTTGAACTTTAGATAGTTTACGGCTTTGAAAGACAAAACATATGACTAATTAGCTAGTCTTAAAGTCCCTTGTACATAAAACATAGAATTGACATGGATAGAATACTATGGTAAGGAACAGATGTTACACATATATCTTATAATCTTATAATGTGTCTTATAATGTCTTATAGTACTGTTATTCCAATGTCAGCATGTACACAATTTTTTTTCCCTGAGACACTCTGTAATGGCAAACACGATGTTGATGTCAGATGTTTCTCTACAGTCAAGTTAGGCTTAGTATTTGCAAGCAAGTGTTTAAGCAGCATCAGCTATGTGAGGATGGTTATTTCTAACGTCTCCTTTACTTTGACTTGTGCAGTGTAAGTGCATAGCTTTTAAAACACGTCTTTTCTTTATGCCATCCATGGACCATTTAGGGCTCTTTTTCTTCCTCTCTGTCTGACTGTGCCTTTCTCTCTCGCTGCTGTGATACAGGATTGCAAATTTGATTTTAATAGCTCTTCCACTCAACAGCTGTTATTACAGACGTGCCTCAAAGGGTGATTAGAAAATGGGCAGTTATACCATGGGGAGAGAGGTGATTAGTGCAATGCTTGAAATGTGTTCTCTTCTTCTGAGAACTACTGTTCTTGTAAAAACCAACTGAAACTTTTTTTCTTTCTTTTTTTTAAACACTGTTCAAATACAGCTGTGTTAAGCTTCATCACTTAACTTCTATGAAAAACTGGGCTGGCTTCCTCAATCACTGACAGCATTAATTGAGGAATTTCAAACGCTAATGTGGACAAGCCGTTTTTAGGCAGTTGAGAAAAAGTGCTGTCTGTGGGAGAAAAAGCTCCATTTAGAGTAAAATGTGTTTTGTGTACTTTATACATCTATTAACATAATAAAAGACGGGAAAAATCTCAAAACCATAATATGGGCTTTTTAAGAAACAAAGTAAAAAATGGTTCAACTGTTTTGTGATAGCTCTGTCTTCTAAATTTTTTTTAAAGGAGACCTTTTATTTATTGTTTTTTTTTTTAGGTTCATACGTAGGTATCATATTGAGGTTCAGACATTTTTGTTCCTTTCTTGTCCTTTGGATTGTGCCTTGGTCACTTTGCTTTAACGGGACTCTGAATCCACAGATTTCTTTTGATGACGTTTGTCTCTTTTCCACAAACAAATAATGAACTAAAGGATTGACACCAGAGCTAGATTATTTCTGCTAATACCAAACTTAATTTCTTGACTGCTATTAGCACTATTGAAATGATGCTCAAATAGTATTTATTTACAGTTAAGAGTGTATACAAACAGACACACACACACACACACACACACACACACACACACACGCAAACCTCATTAACATTTGTTATTTTCTTCTGTCATCTGCCAGATGTTGAAGTTAAAGTTAAAGGACTGGTAGTAGCTGCACCTGGAAGTCTCAGCTTCCTAGATTTTTCTTTACATGTATTATTTATCCAATCATAATTTATTATTAATACTGCCCCTTTCATTACTCATAAACTGCTGCAAGTCTCAGACACGTGTTGCCTGAGAGCAAGCAGAGAGGGGAACAGTTTCATAAGCTTGCCTAAATGTGTTTGTTTCCTTCTCTCTTGAGTATTCAAAGGCTTTATGAGTTTAAAAGGAGAGTATACAACAGTGAAATGTACTCTAATGTAGGAGAAGTAGATCTAATGTGCTGTTGTAAATTGACTTATTTTCAGAGAGGCAGAATATGCAGTAGTAAACAAGATGTTCTGTCTGAAAACAGCCAGGAAAGAAGTTGCGGAACAGTACTGCAGCTCATACATCCAAAAGCCAGACCGCAAACTAGTTAAAGAGAAGGACAAAATATGAATATTATTAGGCTATTTACACCCAAGATTACACTTCATATGCAGCAATGTATTATATCTTAAATCTTATATCTTAAAATTATACATTGACAGTTGTATCTGACATTTGCAACAGGTGTAACTTCTCAAAAGCTACTCTAGGTCATACTATCTGGTTTTGTGCTCTTTTTTTGGCAGGATATCTTTAATTGATATTGAAAATTTATGAATTACAGATTGAACCTAATGCTAAAATAGTATTTACTTACAGTTAGGGTACACACACACTTTGCTTTGTTTGGTTGCACTGAAGCTTCACTTGCATCGCCATATACTGTATAACAGACCCTTACGTTTAGTATGTTAGTATCAGAAAAAAA
>NC_045736.1:7118415-7125615 GCF_008692095.1 Etheostoma spectabile | reverse complement strand
TTTAATCTACCAGCTAGCTCCACTGGTAACTAAGTGTATCAGGTTCTGGATACGTCGCCCCGTGTATTGTTGTGATTGGTAGAATAGAATGCCTTTATTGTCATTATACACAAGTACACGGTACTTGTGCAACGAGATTTAAAGCAATCCCTTTGCAGTGTTGACACAAAAAAATATAAGAATATAACAGTATAAAATATAACAGTATAAAATATCAAAAATAAAAGTCAAGATAAAAGTGTGTGACTGTCTAGTGTAGTGACAAAAAATATAAGAATATAACAGTATAAAAAAATATCAAATAAAGTCAAAGATATAAAGTGTAGTGACTGTCAAGTATACATATATAAATCAGCTTGAATGAGCATAGGTAAGTGTTAAACTCAATAAATAATATGCACAGTGATGGAATGAAATGATAAGTACTAATATTAAGTAAATAAATATTGACAGTAATGGAAAGGTTAATGTATTAATATTGCACTGTATGAAATGAAATTGCGCAGATTCCAGTGTCTATGAGGTATTATATAACAGTAACAGTATAACATAATATTGCACAGTCGGATGGAAGGAAGAGACAGTCCGGGGGCCGGGGGGGGTGTGGAGTGGAGTCAGTGCATTGTGAGTTCAGGGGTGAGTTCAGGGTCGTTATGGGCTTCGGAAGAAACTGTTCTTGAGTCTGTTGGTCCTGCTCTGATGCACCTGTAGCGCTCCTGAGGGCAACAGGTCAAAGATCAGAGCCGGGGTGGGAGTGTCCTTATGATGTTCTCTGCTCTGCTGAGGCAGGGGAGGTGTAGAGTCCGTCAGGAGGGGAGAGGGCAGCCGGTGATCTCGTGTGATTACAAACCCTCTGCAGCCTCTCCCTGTATGCCACGGTTGCAGCTGCCGTACCATACTGTGATGCAGTAGGAAAGGTTGTAGTGTTATATAATTGCGTGCAGTGAGATTTTCAAATGCACGCTTGGTGCCGCCTCTGAGATGGGCGACTTTCATCACTCGATGCCAGACCCTTAATCTTTCGGATTTGAATCTGGATTTCCATGCTAACTTTTTTGTTTAATGAAAATTAAATATAACAATAATAATACATAAATTTACAAACCCATATACTTTGAAAAATACACTGCATGCATCATATTTCAGAATGTATAAAACATTATTCTTGAGTCTTATAACAAACACTAATTAGGCTAAGTAAATCTAAGACTAACCACTCTAAGCAAAGTGCAGCTTTTCCTGGAAGAAGCAACCAACATAGCTGATATTGCACAGTACCTAATTAAGTTTTAATGGCAGTAATACCTGAGGGGTATTTTACTATGGGTACAATAACAGTGTTTAGGCTAGATGAAAGGCACAGCTGTTTGCCACTAGTACCACGAAAGTCACTATAATCAGAGTAACATATGTTCACTTGTTTTGTAAGAATTTTTTATAAACCGTTGACAGCATGTGTTCACTGTACAGAACATCCTTTAAACTGGTGGACACAAATGCAGAAAGGAAAAGCAACTTGAATTAACACATTTTTGACCAGTGGGACCTCCACCTCCTTCCCCCCTCTTCTTCTTGGAGAATGAATGCTAATCTAAGTATTTTCCACAAAGTGGGCTAATTGTTCCATTGTAAGTATTTCTATTTATTATAAGGATCCCCATTAGCTGACGCCTAGACAACCAGCTAGTCTTCCTGGGATCCAAAACAACATTGAATCAGACAATATTAAAACAATAAATGATATATACAGAACAGAAAAAAAGGGGGGAAAAAATGACAGAGTCACATGAGATATCACAAGTACTTTTTATTAAAACATGACTGTCATCAAAATAAAAAGCAAAGACAGGGTTTCCTTCCCTGTTTGAAGATATCCAGCTGCAACAAATGTAAATGAGAGAGACGAGAGAGAGCGTATGATACAAAACTTTCTTTGAACATGAAGCCGATTTTTTTGTTGTACAATTCTCTGGTTTATCAGTGTATGAACTACACTGCAGATTGGATTCTCTACTCACTGAGTGACGGCCTTAAAATGTCGGTATACCGCCCAGCCCTATTTTGCATGTAATTATACACTCAGTTGCCAGGTGGCGGATGCAGCCCAATACAACAGTCCTGCAATAAATCCGACCATCATGAAGTTTATAATGTTCAGTTTGTTGAACAGAGTTGTTGATTTAACCGTACAATCATTTTGGATGATGTAGTCTGTGGTGCTGTTGAACTGTATTGCATTATACAGAAAGGTTACTTAGCCTATCCTGGCTGATATATGACAAAATAATTGTTTGACACCTGTCAGTCATCCTCCAAAATGATCTTACAGTTGAATCAACACCTCTCTAAACCAACAACAACTGAGAGGCTGGGTCAGAAAGCAAGCAGGACCACAGCCCTCTGACTACAGTCTGTTTTTAAATTGTCTAATGCAACCTAGGTGTTATAAATCTCCCTCCTTTTTTATGGCGAACATACAGTATTACTCACAACCGTCTTTGGCTATAATTTATTTCACCAGGAAGAAATGGACTAATGAGACAGTAATGCTGTGTCACCTCTGTACCTCTGTATTCATACAGAGGTAATAGTCACCCATGGCTGCTGCCCTCTCAGAATCAAATCCACAGGGATTTCTTAAGTAGCTTATTTGATATGCTGATCCTTTCATGTACTTGGATGGATGTGAAGCTCCAAGATAATTTGCCAGTTGTGCGTGCGTGCGTGCGTGCGTGCGTGTGTGCGTTCGCCAAGCATTGCTGACAGGCAGATCAGCTCTCTGATCACATCCGCCCTAATCCCTCCATCCATCCCCGACTGGAACCCCCCTCTTTCTGTCTCTAGCTTCACATCTGGGTCTTTCTCCAACTCACGTGTACCCTCACAGCAGGCTTTCCTTCACAGCTCAACACACACACGCACACACATACCTTCACAGGTCGACTCAGCTTTAGGATGTGGATGTGGAGAACGGGGAGGGTTTTCTGAGACTGCAGTAGCTGTATGAACTTCTATCTCTTCACTATTATTTTATTAGACCACAATTTACTGCCACTCTCCTTAATTAAAGACTCAAGAAGCAGTAAAACAATACATAATGGTATATTTAAGACCCCAGGGCATTGCACTGAAGAATGCAGTTCCTGATACAATTTGTGGTTGTATTTTCTTCTGAAATGCTGGTATGGAAAGGCAGGTGGTATTGTTCTGACAGCAGGAGTTGAATACATTTAACAGCAGGGTATAGAGGGAAAGGTATGGGGTGTGACTAGGGAGTGTTGAAGAAGAGATAACGATGGAGTTAAAGAGTGCGTAATGGTCTAGTGGAGCAAGAGAACATCAGCTAGATGTAGATGTAGAAAGGGGGAAAACAGGGTGAGCATGTGAGCGAGCCAGACCAAAATGAGCACACTGAAGACAAAAAAACAACATTGAGATAGAAAAACAGACGCATTGGAAATAATGAAACCTTTAGAGCCATTAACAGACACCTGTTTACCCTTGTTGCACTAAAGACAGGGAGAGAGATTACAAGAGATGGGGATGAGGATAAATGTGAAGAAAAAGTTGTAGCGGGGAGAATAGGGGGTTATATAAAAAGAGTGGGGGAAGCAGTCAGAGAGAGAGAGAGATGCAAAATAAGAGTGAGAAGTTGACTGAGGAGCATTAATGAAAGGGTTTGCTGAGAAACGCCCTCCCTTGTCGATTCTGTAAGTTATAGCTGAGGCCAGAAGCACAAGTCATAGCTGAGTCACCACAGGCTTCATTCATCAAAAAGCGTCACTAGCAGTTTGGCATAAAATGTTTGCTCCACTGTAATTAACTAAGATGTCAGCAGTTGGTGAAAAGATTTGTCTACATCTTATGGTTATGTTATGACACACACACACACACTCCGGCCTTACCTAAAGAGAGAGATATTGTTTGTTTATATTTTAATTGTGATTAAGCATCAGAAGGCAAGAATGATGGATTGTCTTTGTTTGCAAAATGTTTAGGTCTGTGGAGTTTTGTTTTTACAATAATATATGGCAGAATATGGCTTCTTCTGTGGCAGAACAACAAAATCTATTATCGCCAGCTGTGCTCCGAGTAATATAAAGGAAAGGGCAGGTCTGGATGATTTGTATGAAATTAAAATAAAATGCATTATTCTTGAACAGTCAGTTTAAATTCAAAGGCATGTTAAAGAGTAAAAACTGGTGTCAAAACACATTGTACTTCTGGGACCAAATTGTTGTTACTTGCATTATTTGTCTTCTTCTTGTGAATAAGTGGGTGAGGCATTACAGTAACATGTCTCCAGTCATGCTACGATGAACTTTTTGTCAAATTTTGATTGATCAGTCTGAAGTGCCGACTCTGATTTGGGTACAACCCTACAGTTTGATTACGTCAGTTATAATCAAAAGCACTGCTCTTTGAAATTGTGATACTTATGAAAAAATGATTAACCATTCAGCACTGAGGGGAGCATTTTCCCAAATAATAAAACATCACTGTTCGGTGTTTAGTTGCTCCTCTTATATCCTTATCATTTTGTCCTAATGTTGGAAAAATCCTATAAAATGGTTGGAAATTCCAGTTTCTCATTTAACACTGTCCTCAATCAACCTTTCTAATGACATTTTGAGTTCTCAAAGCACAGGTGTAACTAATAACCTGATTGGTGGCCCTGTTAGTGTAGTTATCATTAGTTATCATATGTTATTAGTTACACCTGTGTATGACATGGCACATATTTAGTACACAACATGACTCATGCTCTTTCTCAATTGGAAACTCTTCCCTTTACTATTGCAGTATCACCTTTGTTCACGCATTGTCGATTGTCGAAACTTTATCCTTAACTATCAGTTCGTCACCCTGTTGCTCTTGTTTTGTAAGAGTTAAGCATTCAGGGATTTTTCAAATGTTTTGGGTGGCGTGTATTTGTTTTTTTTATTTATTTAATCTGGTTACAGCCATCCTCTGTTGGTTTAGCCCTTTTACCCACATGCCACTCTATTAAGACTTAAGTTGATTGTAGAGCCAGCTGCCTAGGAGACATTTTAGAGTTTTACACATCCGTCTGTCTCTACTTATGCTTTTTCACCCCTCTTCACTTTCTTGTTCCATTCCCAGATGATTTGAGGTGGGTAACCTACTCTGTGTGTGAATAATGTGTGTATGCGTGTAGAGTGATTAATAATGTTGTATGGCTCGCTGTGTCAGACTAAGAGTTTAATTTGGGCCTCAGGAAATTTTCCACTGTTGGTTTTTCCACTCCAGGTGATTCATTAGGAAGGTGGTTACTTTGTATGCTGTGTTTGCACGTGCATGTGTACACTCCCTGGCTCCACGTAAGGCTACGGCGGTACAAAATATGTTGAGTTTGCAGATCAATACATTGTTTTAGCATCAATATTGCTATGTACACATGTCACATTGCAAATAATTGTATGTATTAAAATATAATAAGGGTACACTCTATAAACCATTTTTCTGCTTTATTGCAAATGACAACTAAAAAATGTCTAACTAACTAACTTGAAAGACGAACAGTTTAGTAATCCCACTAAGAAAGTTAGAAATCTCTGTAAGTCCGTTATCCGGTTATCTACCGTATTTTCCGGACTAAAAATCGCTTTGGATTATAAGTCATTCAAAAAATGAGTCCTGAAGAGTAAAAAAACAAACATGTTTTATATGTTATACTGGACTATAAGTCACATTTATTTAGAAATACAGTATATTTCAGAAAATCCAAGACCAACAACAGACACGTGTCCGGTATGTTAACGTAACACATAAGTTATTCAGCTACCACAGAACAACTACCAGGGCACGGAGACGTAACTGCACTGCTGGCAAGCCTCTCCCGGCAGCACGTTGTTCAAGCACCCATCTGTGGACTCGTTCTTCCAGCTCTGCCCATCTTGCTTTCAGCCCGCGATTAGCATGCTTTGTTTTCTTTGGATTGGCTTTTTGTTTGTGTTCAGTCTTTCACAGTTGTCTTTAGGAGCATCATATAGTTGTCACAAGCCTAGAGCGCCCTTTTACAGCTGTAGACGGTAATGTTTTCAGAATGAATTAACATTTAAAACAGTTAGATATTTTGATATATAAGTAGCACCTGACTATAAGTGGCAGGACCAGCCAGAAATATGGACTATCTTGTGTGTGTGTGTTGTTGTGTGTGTGTGTGTTGTGTGTGTGTGTGTGTGGTGTGTGTGTGTGTGTGTGTGTGTGGTGTGTGTGTTGTGTTGTGTGTGTGTGTGGGTGTGTGGGTGTGTGTGTGTTTTGTGGTGTGGTGTGTGTGTGTGTGTGTGTGTAGTGTGTTTGTGTGGTGTTGTGGTGTTAAAGAGAGAGTCAACATTTTCCCTGTGACTATCTTGTAAATTATAAAGTTAATTATCGTTTATCCAGAGTGTGTGTGGTGAGTGTGTGTGTATAGGAGAGGAGTTTCTCTCTTTTGACTCTGTAGCCCTTCCTTCTGAAATATGTCTAAAAGGTTCCTCTACAGAAACTAAATTAGTTCACGCAAAGTCAGTGTAAATTTTTTTTAGGCTGCCAACCCTTGTTAATTGTCTCTAACCATTACAGATCCCCAGTCTCTGTCCAGGACATCTTTAGTCATTATTTTCTCGTTATCTAGTCAGCCTTTAGCTAATCCTTTACAAACATTCATTATTTTCTAGCTCTAGTTAGCTTTACTATCCTAACAAAACATTTTCTTGTTTGCTAGCTAGCTATTTTTATTTTCTTTTTCGTTGACACAACTAAAGATTGAAATATTACACTTCTATCTGACATGAGACATTTCTAAACTCATTTGTTAAAAAAAAAAAATGCACATCACATCTTTTCCTGCAAGCGGTTATGATGTACAGTATGTACCGTATAAACAGAAAATATTTAGGGGAATCATTGGTTTAAAACAATCGAGTCTAGGGAAAATAATGGATGTTATTTAAAGCACACCAGATACCATTGATGTTTCTAACAACTCTTCACCCTCCTTTCTCTCTGTTTTTAGGCTTCTGAACCAACAGAACATTTTACCCGACAGGACTCCCACACTGCTGCCCACACTCAGAGCGCCAGTCGCAGTGGCAGCCACAGCAAAGCAAGTTCCTCCTCTACCCAGCAGTCACAGACCCGGGGTTTACCACAGCATTCATCCCAAGTTCAAGCACAGTCCCAGTTCACAGATGGAGG
>NC_045736.1:7116815-7116950 GCF_008692095.1 Etheostoma spectabile | reverse complement strand
ACAAAAACCTATATTTAGTACATTATAATTAACATAAAATAATTTGAGCCAATTTATATGTTGGGGGTTTAGGATGAAAATGAGCGTTTGCCCCCTGAATTATACATCAAACTATATTACACATGACTGTAATGC
>NC_045736.1:7116649-7116776 GCF_008692095.1 Etheostoma spectabile | reverse complement strand
CCAAATTAGCTCAACAGCAACTAACTAGGATTACTTAAAGAAAACCACAGACATGGTCCTGGTTTTGTACTCACGGCAAATGAGCCCCCAACCTGTTACGACCGAACAAAAGACGGAGATGCACAGC
>NC_045736.1:7116506-7116639 GCF_008692095.1 Etheostoma spectabile | reverse complement strand
TAATAAAGTGACATTTATTAAATAATGACGCAAACAAGAGCATGATGAGGTGTGATTGTCAGTATCAGTGATCAATGAAAGTGTATGGATGTAATGGAGAATGTGAGGTGCGTGTTGTCAGTAGTTAACAGAG
>NC_045736.1:7116047-7116478 GCF_008692095.1 Etheostoma spectabile | reverse complement strand
GATGCAGCCGCCCGGTCTCGGGGCAGGCGGGGTTAAATAGTCTGGGAGGACTGGCCCGGGGATCACAGTCGTCTCATTATCGCCTCCGCTACACCTGCAAGTTAACAAGACAAACAACACTACACATGTAGGACAGGCCCAGGGCCGGCACACCAACAAACATGACTTAATTTTTATAGCTAGTTGTGTGTATGCAGTAGTTGTTATATAATCATGAGGAATAGTTTCAGTTTTCTCACATCGCCACAGGGTTGGCTCCCCGAGCCGCTGTACCCTCCCGAGTTTACCCACATGGCTGTGGGGTTGCCTTCTTCCTCCTTCCGTTGTGGTGGCTCTCACACCATCTTCCTCCTGCCCCGCTGTTGGGGTCTTCACTATTTACCCATAGCTGGGGCTATTTACCCATAGGTGGGACAGTGGTTGACGGGCAT
>NC_045736.1:7114822-7115980 GCF_008692095.1 Etheostoma spectabile | reverse complement strand
CTGTACAACTTAGCCTGGAACCACGAGGGCCCAGTTACCATGTGTGCCACGGGGAGGCATGTACAAGGTCTTGGCAGTGGAGAGGCTATGTACCGGCGGAGGAGGCGACACACTCAGCTCCTCTTTCCCTTCTGAAAACGCAGGGCTGTCCGGTGGCAGTAGCTGGAATCAGAGAGTGGCGAGCAAAAGCAGCATGCAGCATGCGGCATGCGTTATGTAGCATGCATACCCTAACTACAAGCACTAACTGCTCCAACACTACTGCTCCTACTGACTGACGCATCACACCCCTGCGAGCAAACGCGCGCGCACGCACGCCGCACGCACGCACGCAAGCCTCACGCACGCATGCACATGCACCCACATGCAACAAGTACAACAAACGTACACACAACCACAAACAAAATCAGACGACATGACACACAGATATAGACCCAAAATATGACTCCACCCACCACCACACACACTTGAGACAGCCAGGACAATACACCCACCACAGACCACACACGCACAGACAGACAGAGCCAGCCACACACAGTGACCACACACACACACACACGTACACACACGTACAACCACACACACACACACATGCACAAGACACACAAAGTACCACAAACAAAAATACAGGACACACAGAACACACGACGACAGACAGACAGACATGAAGACATAGACCCACATACAAACCCACCCACCCACCCACCTACCTACCTACCCACAGACACACACATTGAGATAGCCAGACACATACACCCACACACAGACCCATACGCACAGACACACGTACACACACACGTACACACACGTACACACGCACACACGTACACACACACACTCACATACAGAGCCAGCTACATACAGACAAACACCCACACACAGATTCACCCACACGTACAACGCACACACATGCACACGTACACACAAACGTACACACACACAAACATACAGACAGACAGACACACAGACACACACAGACATAGACCCACATACAGACCCACCCACCCACCCGAGCAAAATAAACACGTACACACACACGTACAGACAGAGCCATCTACACACCCGACAGACCCACAGACAGACAGACAGACAGACAGACACAAAGATAGATACTATACCAGTACAATTGCATTATCTTCCTCAGCCAGGCAGAAGCTT
>NC_045736.1:7114712-7114812 GCF_008692095.1 Etheostoma spectabile | reverse complement strand
TTCTTCTTCTTTGGCTTTTGCATTATCTGGCTTTCTAGATCATCCAGCTGGGACCTCAAGGTGCTCTCAGTCATCTCCCACTCCTGCTCTTTTTCCTGCT
>NC_045736.1:7113013-7114687 GCF_008692095.1 Etheostoma spectabile | reverse complement strand
CCCGCTTCCCATAGAGCCCATCTGCTGAGGCTCTGGCTCAACGTGGTCCACCTCTCCACCGCGTGGAGCGGAGCCTCTGAAATCCCATCCTGGAAAAATGCCTGTCTGCACCATGCTGCGAAAAGCCGAAAAAGATCTGGACCTGCAGACCGTTTCCTTACTCAGACCTGAAGTCGAATTGAGCAGACAAAGGGAGAGAAATGATGGCCCTGAAAGAGGAAGATGGAGACCTTCAGAAGATCGAGCATCATACGAGAGAGACAAACACTTAATGTAGTAAGACCAAACGTGGAGTTAAGTTTAGGGCGTTATGGAGAGTTAGAGGACTCAAGCTCAGGAGCTTAGCACAACCTGAGCAATATTGGATTAATCGTTCCGAAACATATATATGAGCAAAGGAGAAACTGTAGAGATCCCAGGCTTCCCCATAGAGCCCAGCTGATGATGCTCTGGCTCACGGTTTCCACTCCCCACGCCATGGCAACGAGCATCTTAAAACCCAGCTGGTCGAAAACCAGCAGGCAAGGCGCTAAAAGCCCAAAAGATTTGAACTGCATTAATTTCATTACTGAATACAATTGAAAGTCATACAAGAGCAGGTGAAGGTAGAGAAAGCAGGCCCTTAACGAATATTGTGGCAACTCAGAAGCTGAGCTTCAAGAAGAGGAGACAGAGTTCCAACAGCAGGTAGGGTAAGACCACCAACGTGAGGCTTGTAGAGCGCATCGGATCTTGAAGATAAACTTTAAGGATGGATGTAAGCCTCCGAGAACAAAGGAAGAGGCAAAGGATATCTGGAAGATCCCGCTCCCCCTATGAGCCCAGCTGGAGATGCATATCCAAACCAACAGAACATCCTTAGCTGCTCTTGAGAAGACGTGGGAACATCCGTAGAGTAAGCATTTCCTTGGTGGCAGCAGGAGAAGCCTCCCTGCTGGAAAGAGGATCGAAAAGAAAACAGAGCCTCCCATTGTGTCTCAGAGTTGACGATCAGGATCTTTGTGATTGACTTGGGCCTCCTGCTTCTCTGACTCAGACTGAGCTCAGCTGGGAGTATCTCACCATTGGAAGAGGACAAGGCATCCCCCTTCGCCACAGAAAGCTGAATCTAGCTACTCCATCATGAGCTTACTCTCCAGCTGCTGCTCAGTCTTCTTCAGAGAAGCCAGGAGGCAGTCACTCACAAAGCTCTGCTCGTCAATCTGAGCCACATGGGAGGCTCTTGTTTTCTCGCTCTCTTCCAGCAGGGAGGCTTTCTCCTGCTGCCACAGGACATGCTTACTCTCCAGCTGATGTTCCCACTTCTTCTCAAGAGCAGCAAGGATGTTCTTGTTGCTTTGGTTCTGCATCTCCAGCTGGGCTCATAGGGGGAGCGGGATCTTCCAGATATCCTTTGCCTCTTCCTTTGTTCTCGGAGGCTTACATCCATCCTTAAAGTTTATCTTCAAGATCCGATGCGCTCTACAAGCCTCACGTTGGTGGTCTTACCCTACCTGCTGTTGGAACTCTGTCTCCTCTTCTTGAAGCTCAGCTTCTGAGTTGCCACAATATTGTTAAGGGCCTGCTTCTCTCCCTTCACCTGCTTTTATTCGACTTTCAAGTCTTCAGTAATGAAATACTGCAGGTCCAAATCTTTTTGGGCTTTTCGCAGCCTGTTGCTGGTTTTGACCAGCT
>NC_045736.1:7112894-7112988 GCF_008692095.1 Etheostoma spectabile | reverse complement strand
GGGTGGGGAGTGGACACGTTGAGCCAGAGCCTCATCCAGCTGGGCTCTATGGGAAGCCCGGGATCTCTCCAGTTTCTCCTTTGCCTCCTTCTCC
>NC_045736.1:7112716-7112884 GCF_008692095.1 Etheostoma spectabile | reverse complement strand
GAGCTTCCTCCATCTTGCTCAGTTTTTGCTTCAGCTCCTGAGCTTGAGTCCTCTCCCTCTCCATAACGCCCTCCAACTCTAACTCCACGTTGGTCTTACTTACCTTAAGTGTTTGTCTCTCTTTATGATGCTCGATCTTCTGAGTCTCCACTTCCTCTTTCAGGGCCT
>NC_045736.1:7089659-7112300 GCF_008692095.1 Etheostoma spectabile | reverse complement strand
TTCTCTCCCTTCACCTGCTTTAATTCGACTTTCAGGTCTTCAGTAATGAAGGTCTGCAGTTCCAGATCTTTTTCGGCTTTTCGCAGCCTGGTGCAGATTTTTCCCAGCTGGGATTTCAGTTTCACCGGGGTGGGGCGGGAGACACGTTGGCCAGCGCCTCATCAGCCACTGGTGCTCTATGGGAAGCCTGGGATTTTCCATTGTCTGTTCCCTACGGCTTCCTCCATTTTGCTCAATTTTTCCTTGAGCTCCTGAGCTTGAACCTTCTCCCTCTCCAGAAAGCTCTCCAACTCCAACTCCACGTTGGCCTTACTTACCTTGAGAGCTTCAACTTCCCTTTTCAGGGCCTCCTTCTCTCCCTTGATCTGCTCCAATTCGACTTTCAGGTCTTCAGTAATGAAGGTCTGCCGGTCCAGATCTTTTTTTGGATTTTCGCAGACTGGTGCAGATTTTTCCCAGGTGGGTTTTCAGATGCTCTGTTTCCCTAAGTGGGGAGGGAACACGTTCAGCAAGCTGAACTTTCAACTCACCTATCTCCTTCTGCATCAGCTCTTTCTCATGGCTCCAACTGCTGCCCTCTCTCTGTTGTTGGAGCTGATCGAGGAGATTGGCCAGCAAGTCCTCTCGTATGACCAGGTGTACTCTTCCCTCAGATTCACCTTGGGTGAGCGTTGCCTCGCTGTCCTTCAGCTCACACCGTACCTGTTCTTCAAGTGAACTGAGATAGAAACTAATTTGCGGTTCAGTCTCTCGGTAGTTGAAGTCCATGTTATCCATTGTTTTTTTTCTCGTTGCAATGTGCACCTTTGGATTGTCACAAATGACTCTCTGCTACAAACTGCTGTTTGAGTGAATGTGTCAGAACTAAAGTTGGGTCCTAGTATTCAATGTGTTGTTATGACAACAACAACATGTATTCTTATGTTTTCAATCCAAATGGTCATTGGTTCTATTCCATTCTATCTGGGATTCTATTATTGCTATGGGACACCAGTTTGTTTATGTTTGAATATACAGTATGAATGTAATGTTTTCTGATGATTATAAAATATGGCCAAAATGATTTCTGATGATTATAAAATATGGCAGAAACAACACTTTATGAAATATTGAAACCATCCAGACGGTACCGTATGTACCTGAAACCGGTGATTTAACGGCACCGCTCTTTTTACACAGTTTAACAACAAAACTCTGACTGAACATTACTAGTTAGTAGCCCACTGTTAGGTTGAGGATGGCCTCATATCATATTTACACTGCTATATTAGATAGATGGTTATGTCTTGGCAATTAAATACAATTTTTAACTAATATAGACTATTTTTCAGCAGCAGTCAGTCTTCTGGGTTAAAATGGAATTGGATTGTTGTTACTGTCTCAGATTTTAATCAAACCTTATATATTAAGAATGTGTCCCAAAACCAAGGCCTGTCAAATATTTCTGTTCAAAGGTTAGATATAGTGATATATTTTTAAAATAAAACTTGTGTTTTGCTTAAATATCTCATATCTGATATCTATCCTTCTGCTAATACAAAACACAATTTGGGCTGTTCACAGCATTGTCTTTTAATGTGATAAAAACACTAAATAATAATTTTGACTATGTAAATTTGATCCTCTATGCACTGCATATGAAACACACCTGAGTAGCAGCTAACAGTCATCGCAACATAGGTTTCTTATTTGACACATTATTGTACAATCATTTGTTGTCTGTTAGTATGAAATATTTGACTTCACCACCTAACTTGGTAAAATCCTAATTACACACAGTGAGAATAGAAACACTATCCTGACAAAGCCAGATTACAACCGGAGCCTACACAGCTAAAAACAGACTCTCAAACAAAAATGGAAAAGAAAAGCCACCAGTTAAAATCCAAAGGTTTGCTTTGTATCAATTTAGTCATCAATTTAGTCATTTTTGTTGTTGTGTGCATTTGTTTAGCTTCATAGAAGTGATCAGTGATGGATACTGAAAGATCTGGAATAACTGCTGTAGTTTGAGGCTCATCTGTTGGTGCAAACTGAAGGAAAGTTCAATTTACAGTAGTCCATTTAGCCAACCTGTCCAGTATGAAATTAAATGACTACAGCTGTTAAATTTTCAACTTCTCTTGCAATGGACAGCAATTGTATCTGTTTGTTGCTGTAAAGATATTTTATTTAACTGGCCTAGCTCCCTGGCAAAGCCTGAGGCTGCAGCCACTGGCGGCTCTGCATCAGACCACACCTCATTGCTAGGTGTTGTTAAAACCTAATCTAATTCATGATCTACTTTTTTATTTTTCCTCTAAGTGTTAAGAAACAGTAAAATATAACTTTCTGTAGATGATTAGAAGCCATAATCCCTGAGAATTGTGAAGGATGTGGATGTCAGATACTGGAAAGAATTCCCATTTGTTTTTTCTGATATATTCATCTCTTGCGATCAGATTAGGGGAGTGTGTGTGCGTGTGTGTGTGTGTGTGTGTGAGTGTGAGTGTGAGTAATGCAGCTATTAGAGATGTGTTTTAAGGCTGTCATTGAAAAACATTGTTCTCTCCATTTGGCTTTTCAGTGACTTCCAGCATTGTCAATCCAGTAGGGCCATGTTTCAGTTTAGTCTCATGCGTGCACTGGGGGTGATGCAATTCACTGTCCTCCCATTAGTTTTACATTTATCCCTTGATCTACAGGGGGCAGTAATGCACCAAGAAAAGATACAGTACCCCCAACAAAGGCGGAGAAGAAGACTGCCAGCTTGTGAAAATAGATTTACAGAAATACAGGTTTAACAATGTTAATCAATTGTCTTTTCAATTTTTTAATGAGGCAGGGAATGCATTTAACACATTTGCTAGACCTCAAGGATACACACGAGTTTTGGTGACTAAAATGTACTAAATGTAAAAGTAATTTTTGCGCCTTTAATTTCTGAACTGAAGGGGTCGTGAAACTGAATAATCTTAAAGCTTGCATACAATTTGGTATGAATGCAGTAAATAGCACAGCTACAGGCTTTGACAAACTTTTTCAGTGTACCTCAGCTGCTGTGGTACAAAAACATGCTGTAGCTTGTTGATGAGAGTTTAAAAAAATAAATAAATCACTAAACAGTAATACTCAGACAACTGCTAGTTACATTTGATCTGCAGTATTATTACTTTCACTACCTGACATCCGACGCGCGGCTAACACTAGACAGGCTCAACCCAGTTAAGTTTGCATTTTAACCCCAAAACGCTCTGCTTTACAATGCCCGACGAGGTGTGAGTAAAATGGGCTTACACTCATGATCTAATTTCTGTTCAACTTGAGATTGGCTGGCTAACTTTGACATTTAAATCAATGCCCTGCCATCCTCTAAAGATTAGGCTGACAAAGCGGCATTATTTATTCCTGCACTATATTCCTGCTCCATTAGAAGTCTTTTCCCCAGCATTATTTTTCACTATACGGCTCTTTGTGACTCTAATAATCGAGGCAACTGAGAGGAAAGATGATGAATTATTTAACGTTAGACTAAGCTTCCAAAGCCATGGTTTGCTGTGTTAGCTGTTTTTCACTTGTCTGCCCCCCCCCATTCCCCTCCCCAAACATCAACACCGCCATACCCTTTCTTTTTCCTCTCCTTCTTTTTGATAATTCATTGCTCTTACATGTCCTTGACTCTAAGCCTGCAGTACCCACACTTGTCCCTTTCTTTCAGAATCTTATTCTTAATTATGATCAATCTTGAATAAAGAATTTGGTGAGAAGATTTTGTTTATTTTTTCTGTGATGTGTAAGTTCTGGACTTTTTAGAAACCTCTAAACCGCTTGATAACCACACGCTCTTTGAAGAATTGCAAAGTATTCACCACAGTGTATACGTATAGTGTTGCTCTGGGAGAATGCAAATGCAATAAAATTGCACCGAGGACAGTTAATTTACTTTTCCTCTGAGCTGTAGAGAAAGGAACGTAGAAAGAAAGAGAACTCACCATAATTCTGAGAAATATGGTAACTTAAAATACAAGGAAGGCAGTTTCATCTTACATAACTATTCACAAATCATCATAACTTCTGAAAGTCTAAAATCGGTAGGGATAAAGGCTTCCTGTCTGTTCTTATATTCTGTAACAGTACAAACATGTTGGCTTCAATATATTACAGAATAACTACCGAAAAAACAGACTTGCTAAATTACAATCGCTCAGACTCACTTCCACCTACAGTACTGCGGCACATTGCGCTGAGGCAGAGTCAGGGACACCAACTGTCTTATGTTATGTAATGTGTCTAGATGTTGAGGGTAAAAAAAAGCTTTGTATTATATCTTGTAAAACTCAAAATCCTTCATTACATTTTCAAGTGGTCATTTTCAGGAGAGGTTAAGTAAAAAAAAACTAAAGTGTAAGTTATCTTGTTGGCATGCTATGGCTGCATTGATCTTAAAAAGCCAACATAAACACTAGCCTGAGGCTTGTAATTAATGACTGTCTGGCTTTTTATTGGCTTTTTGTCAATACAATGTCTTTTAATCTGGTTATGGATGCTAACACCGCAACAGTGCTTGTTCTACACACATTCCGTTTGTATTGGTGGTATTGGTCAGTGGATCACCATTCTATGTGTGTATTTGTGTGGGCCTTTTTCACCAGGTCTACACTGATTTTATAGGATCACTAATACCAGTAGTGGCACATTATTGAACACACACCAGCTAGCTTCATTTGAAGAAAAGAGCAGACTTTGCAACCTTTAACCAGAACCAGTTTGCCTTTCTTTGCCTTCAGACTATTCTAGTGTGGGTCATACCAAAGCTATGAGACTTTGTAACAGAGGCCAGTAATGCTCAGGGCGATGGAGAGTATAATGTGTTCTGGAAAGAAAAGAAAAACAGCTTGCTCTATTTTTAGGAGCGTAAAGATTTGGTTTCTTCTCCAGATGAAAACTATATGCCCATATAATGTTGCAGCTGCCTGGGGACACGTGCAGAATCAAACACACACAAACACCTAAAGTTGGCCGGGCTGAGTACTGGGGAGCCATATCAGGTTGGTAAAACATACAGGGTGGTATTGATCTAGAAAACGGAGACAGGCAGAGGGAGAACAGAGGAAATACATGCCCTTTCTCTCCCGTGATGCATGAAGTAGCAGGAGGTTTTACCTAGTTTGATGACCGAAAAGAAAAGACCACTCGCCCACACATTGATGAAGTCATCGGTGTGTGTGCTGAGAATGAGATCATCTAAGGGATTTAACAATCTTCATCAATTCCATCATCATTATGCGTTTGATTGCTCATGCCTGGTTGTATGTGTTTGTTTGTGTGGCACTGTGGGGTCAAATGCAGGACCTCCACGGCCAATAACCATGTTCAAGCTGTATTGTTGCCTATTTTTCATTTTATTCTCATTGTTTCTTGCTCCATATTTTCAAATTGGAATCAAAGGGATTTGAAATTCTCTGTCTGCCATCAACGAGTTAACAATTTGGGTGAATTCATGGAAAAAATGAAAAATAAAAAAAATCGTTTGGCATGACAACATAACATACAGTATGTTTTGGAAATTCTGCACGATAGGGTTTATCAACAATTATACTGGACACAAATTCCAATGACGGTTTTCCTGCATCAAGTTTATGTCTCAATGAAAACAATTTTTTGAGGTAAACTAAATTATTAAATCAAGTCTTTTAATTTCCATCTCTCTATCCAGTGCCTCACACACAGCGTGTTGTAGGCCCCATTTTGATAAATTACTCATCTCTTGTGCTACTTTCTAGCAATTTCAAAATAACTCTTGCTGGCACAGGAAGGGACATGAAATTACAGGTCAAGACATGTGACATATCGTTCACCCGCCGGCCCAAATCTAGAGAGGCTCGTCTGTCGAGGGGGAAACATGTTCGCTTGTTTGATTGTTACTGGCCTGAACTAAATCTATGTTGCCAGGCACTGCTGTCCAAAAATGCTTATTAGCTGGGATTGGGTTCGTCACCAGGCAACATTAGCTCCGTAAACAGTTGTCAGTGATTCAGAGGGAAGTGGCAACATGGAATAATCTTTTTTTTTAAACTTTGTTCTTTTTTCGTTTAGATTAGCATAACTCATTAATGTTTTACTTTACTCATATGTATTTAATAATTAGATTATAATAAAAGCCAAAGCCAAGGAGGTATCAGTCAACAATTTACATCTATAACATTGTGTGATGATTTTGGCTAAATAGTTATGATTGCAAGCCAAGGTGAGTTTGTCTGTGCATAGCACCACCAACAAAAGATATTTAGAGTGCTTTACATATTAAGAATTTAAAAAAACACTAAACAGAAAAAAACATTATAGATATTGACAGATTGTAGACTGTGTTTACACCTCCGAAATTTCTTACGGATTGCACTGTGTGATTACATACAAAGCCAATGAATAGAAGCAAATTTGGGGCGGGCATATAATAATATAATATAATATAAGCTACTGTAAACAGTGATTTCTGTGACGTTTTCCCAAGTTTGTCTTTTTTTTAACAATTAAGTTTCTAAACTAAAAACTTCGCATTTTCTACATTTTTACAGTGGGAATTAACTGGCATTATACTCTTCAAATATATTAAAAAACATTTCTCATCAAAAGCTGTTACGCAATTAAGTTAACTGGCAGCCACTATAAAGATTTAAGAACTGTAGTATTTCTCTCAGTTCTCCTGGTTCCTGTTAGAACTCTGAAGGAATCATTTGTTTTTGTCCGGCCATGAATCCTCTTTCTATTTGTTTTAGGTGATAAAAGGCTGATTAAGTTATTGCTTTAATGTGCCTGCTGAAGCTCACATACAATAAAAGATAGAAAAGCCAGCTCTATCCTCAGTAATTGGTTCATTCAGATGGTGTAATTACACCTGGAGGCTCCTAATAAACAGGCCCAGATGACACAAATGCACAACAAAAACTGTTACTGTTGGAGGATGTTAAGAGGAAAAGTATGTCGCGCTGTGATCTCACTACCCACACATGGCCGTCCTGTTTCGCATAGCGACCTTCTTGTATTCTCTGTGTGCGTAAGTGTGTTTATGCAACTGTGTGAGAGGGAGAACAAGAGAGGGTGCGTGCCAGACACAGAAACTCTGGTGTTTTTGCCTCAGGCAGCAGATCTCTCTACGATAATCAGCTGGATTGTCTTGCATGCACAACATCTGTCTCAAACACACACAGAGCTGCTTCTTTCACACACACAAACACCGCCATTATATAGTCATTACTGTCAAGCTGATGCTGTACAGCCCTCTCTAACATGCTCGTTCTCTCTTATCCATCTCCTTCCTTCCCGCTTTTCTTTCTTTGTCTGGTTCCTCTCCTCTTGTTCCCTGCGTCCAGACAGTTTCGATCTTGGAGCAGCGGCTGACGCTAACGGAGGACAAGCTCAAGGAGTGTTTGGAGAACCAAATGGAGATCGGTCTACATCTCCAGAGACAAGAGGAGGCCTGAAGATGGCGGCACCAGGAAAAGGTTGAGCTGTGGTGTGACAGGGAAAGAGGTCACACCAACACACCATTAACAAAAACACGTAAACAGCACTCTCTCGTTATTGTAAGATACACACTTAAAATGTGCAATCTTGCACACAGTCCTAAACCGTTTTCCTGACCTGATTTAAATGCACACTGAGCCTTACTGCTGGGTCTAGGTATTTAACAAAGAGATATCAGAAGTGAAGTTGTTGAATATTAGAGAAGTTGTTCTTCTACAGGAGTGCTGAGAGAGCATTCCCTTTTCTGCTGACGAAGGTCTTGCTGCTACTAGTCACTTTGTGAGAGTCGGTGTGTGAGTGTGCACCCCCGATGATTGCCTGTGCAAAAGTGTAGATAACATGCAAGAGACTTTCGTATTTGCCTTTGCACTACACTACAGTTTTAATTCTTATTTGTGCGCATAAAACGCTGCTTTTCATCAAAAAGCACACATACTGTAAACAGTTTACAGAAGCCACATGCCCATTATTGTTTCAGTTCAGGAAAAAGAGGACTGGTGTCAGATCTGTACTCTGTAGTGACAGATAGCCTGAGCTGAAGTATCGCTATCAGGAGAGAAGTTAAATTGTTGCATCATTAGTAAACACTTGTGCAGCAAATGAGTGTTAATGCAGTCCGGAAAATATTCTTCAACAAATGTTTTCTTCCAACTATTTTCTTCTCTTTGAGTAATTTTTTGCTAAAAAAATTGCCTGTTTAAGGAATTTATTTTGCCTTTTTTTTTGTGTGAAGTTTATAAAATGTTATCCCATTTTTAAAGATTTTACATTGTGGAACGAATGGGCCTACAGCTGAGAGCAACAGACGGGGTAGGAAAGTCAGAAAGTATTGAGAGATAAACACATTGTTGGGTTTGGTCTTCTTACTGGACTGTTGACAATGAAACAAAAAAAGACAGTCTTATACTTTAAGTTTTGATTGAAGGATAAGCGTCTTGTTCCGTCCCTTTTTATATCCTGTGTTTGAAACTTTTATACACTGAAAGTAACTTATTGTGTACCTTCTAAAAAATAATAAATGTTTTCCACTCTTATTTCTGACTTAAAATTAGTTAATAAAACTTCTGGTTGCTATTTCACAACACCGAGCTCTGTTTGTGTAACAAGTAAAAGAATGTTTGTTTTCATAATCGTTGCCAAATCGATGATGTCACCGGATTACTTTTTAAGAGACTGTTTCCTGCTCTGATTGGTCCACAGAGCCTGAGCAGTTACCCAAGCAATTGTGACTTTTCTGTCTTTATTGTCCTCAGGGATGTTAAGATCATGAGCTGTGAACTGTGTCGTCCATCACTCATTTTCCACCGTGTCTTTGCCAGATTTTGAATTAGGATTCATTACAAAACATGGAGGGGCAGCTAAATACACCTGCTCAGCTTGTGTCCCAAAATTCTTACAATTCACCCCCTGAGTAATTCACGTAACCTGACCACTGATGCTAGATGACTACTTTTTATTTTTAGAAGCTTCAATAAAAATGAGGCCTTGCTTAGATGCACGCTGTGCTTTATAGAGGAGCATAATCATCTGAGCCATTAAATACCTATTCAGTCATTTGACTTTTTTATTTAACAAACCGGTAATATGTTTACATACTAGTGCAATGAATCATACCAAGTCCTATTGTGGAGGTCTGAGAAAACAGCGCGGTTTCGTTTAGAGGGGAAAATATTAATGACTGTTTCTTTAAGACCAGGCTGAGGCTCTGCACTGATGGAAAAAGAAGAAAAACAAAACCGGAATTCTGGAGCTGTGCTGCCGGGCCCACTCTCTTCCTTCCTGTCTGGGGCCTGAGGAGACACACACACACACACACACACACACACACACACACACACACAGACAGAGGCCAAAGAAAACGGATCCCTTTACTATGGGCCTCAACCAGACAGCCTGCCAGGAGCTCTAGTTAAGGAGAGGAGGGTGTGTGTGTGTGTGTGTGTGTGTGTGTGTGTGTGTGTGTGTGGACCAAGTTTGGTTTTACACTTGGGAGTGAGGACATTTCTGCGAAGTGAGGACATTTTGGCCAGTCTGTACTTTTTCCCCGCAATTGATCAATTAGTGGATCGATAGAAAATGAATTCAACTATAGAAAATGAATGAAATGAATGCATCTATAATCTATTTTTACCGACTGTTCTTTGGTTCCAGCTTTTCTACTGCAAGGATTAACTGCTTTCTCTGTTGTATATCATTGTGTGCATGAAGAAGAAAGAAATTGGAGAACAGAGAAGTTGGAGAAAAGAGAAGTTGGAGAGCAAGCCTCTGTAATATGTAGCCCATGTGTGGCCCGTGTGTGTGGGAGGAGAGGGGGTTGGTGAACCTATGAGGAGAACATCTGGATACGTTTTCCTGGTGCGCTGTGGTTGCTGCCACTTCTAGCCTGAGTGTGTTTCAGTGCTTTACTAGTTCAGTGTTTCAGGTTGTTGTACTCTGCTGCTCCTGTTGGCCTTTTGTGTCCTCAAAGATTGCTTCATATTCAGACTTTATGACATTGAGATGATACCCAGTCGCTCTCTCGGCCAGACTGCTGCTGTGCCCTGATGCAGCAGGTGGAGGCTCCACTGCTAGACATAGTTTTTCTGTGGCTGCAGGCTGAAAAATGTTCTCGAAACATCTATAGCCAGTGTGTTTTCTTATAATTGCAAGTTGTACAAGTTCCTGTTATGATCTATCTTTGGTGATGATCACTGAAATGATTATTGTAACAGTGTGGTGGCTACAATGAGCTGAGGGGGAACTGGACGTTTTGTAGTTCTAGGAAAGAAATGAGAGGCTGTCTGCGGAGACAAAAGACGCCGATCGGTTTTGAGGAACCACAGTAGAAAAACAGAATAACTGCTTTTGATAACCAAGAGTTTCCAGTTAGTCAGAGCAAAGCAGGTGCACTATATGTTTTTGCAATCCCAAAGAAATGTTCATAAATACAGACGGTGCCATATGCACAGGGTAGACAATATAATGTAAACACCCAAGAGCTACAAAAGTGACTCATATTACTCTGAATGTCGGGTTTTTTTATGTTAAGGGAGTCATGCTGTATGTAGGTGACAAATACTGGTAATCTGCATGCAATTATGGCCTACGTTTGAAGCAGTGTTTGCAATGTAAAAGGTCCTTTTATCATAAAATCTGGGTTTTCTACTGTGTTAAATTGTGGAGGCAGGACGCGTTGCCTGAACTAAAAACCACCTACATCGTAATCAATTAATTCACTTTTATGAAATGAAACATTAACTTTAAGAGGAAAAGAACAGAGCTTTTTTACTGTTTGCCATGCCATGCACTTCTTTTTTTCATAATGGTTACTTTCTAAGTAAAAAATGCAAATACGGTGCCTCCCAGCATAAAAAAGCCACATTAAAGTAACATTAACAATGTAAAACGGATGTACGTCGTATCTACAGGCGTGAAAAGTTTTAGCAGTAGTTTTATCATAGAACACTTTAACAGAGAAACATGTTTGAGCTTTAGTCCCACCATGTCTTCTCTGACCGCTGCTGGATTTGGCAAAACTCCCTAGTGCCTCATTTCCTGCTTCACCCCTCCTTTCCCCTTGTCCCCCGTTTTTTCTCTCCTCATCGCCTCCCACTCCTTCCCCCTCTGAGACTGAGCCATGCTTGTCGGCAGTTGCTGAGGCTTGGCGCTCTGCTATTCCAACCCACGCCACAGCTTCTGCTCCAAAACTTTATTTTCTAAAAATCTAACCTCACTCTATCCATTCAATCCCAATGGGACTGAATGGATAGAGTGAGGTTACATTTTTTTCTTTTCCTGTTGTAACACAATACAACAAAAAAACAGTTTTAGTCTTGTTGACTAACTATCCTGTTTAAGCAATCTGAAAAAAGAGCTGCAGTTCTTCTAAAACGCTGCTCTCTTATCCTCAGTCTATTTCTGGATTCATTTCAGTGGGCAAAAACATAACTTTGCTCACATCTGCTGCTCAGCAAGGTTTTTTATTCTATACACATCTATAGTATATATTTTACTTAATATAGAGTAAGTAAAAGAGTCCACACAGTAGTATATGAAACTACAGCTTGCAGTGTAACCTTGATGCGCCAATGTCAGCTCTAAATCACGCCTGCGTTGCCATTGCTCAGGTAGCACAAACGCAACCAACTAACACAAGCTTCATGGGGTGTAAATGTGTACTGACTACTTTATAACAAGCCAACCTATAATAAAGCTGCCCCCCCCCCCCACACACACACACACACACACACACACACACACACAAATCACCGGCCTATGTCGAAAGGCATTTCCACACTCGATCCCAAGTCAGTCCAGAGTTGTAGTTAGTATCACTGATCATATTTGCTATTTGTTCCATACCAAGAAGATTTAAAAAAAAAAACAAGTGACCAGCTAAATAGTTTGACTTACAAATCCAATTCAGCAGAATCATTCTCCAAGCAGCCAACAAGCCTGCTGTTTGTTGCAAACAATAGGACACAGAGAGAGGTTTATTTTCATTGGTGTGAATCCTGGATGGAATTTCCCCCGTTCAAATTAATGGACTGAAGGTCAGAAATACAGCTGCTTCTTCATACTGTTCACACTGCGATTTCTTAAGAAACTTCCTTCTTTAGCTATTACTGATATTACTAATATTGAATTAAACACTTCTGTCCACAGGGGTTAACCTGCCACCGCATTTAAACCAAAGTACCTACTTGTCCACAACACTACCAGCAGATTCAGAAGAGATGGATACTTTATATTCTGAAAACTTTAATATACATGCTTCGTGTTCAGTGTTGTGACAATTAGTAGGCTGTAATCAGATGTTATTGCTTTTGCCAATGCAAAAGGGCCCCCTCCAAACCGAGATGCTTCATCTCCAGGGGTTATCCTCCTAACAATAAAAAATTCAATAGCTGTTTATTATTTGAAGCCTGCTGTGTTGTGTTTTTCAGGCTAGCGTCAAGTTGTCATGACACAAATCTCTAGAGCAGCAACAACTTGAAACACTAGAGCTTAAACGATGCGTTGATAAATCCATTAGTCGAGAAACATAAATGAATTCCTTCCATAATTGATAAGTCATGTCATTTTTCAAGGAAATAGTGTACTCCAAACATTAAATTGTTCCAGCTTTTAAATTGTGAGCTTTGTCTTTGAGGACATGACCGTGTACTCTATAATAGCTATGGCCATTTCATTTTTTAAATAACTATTTTCCAGCATTTAATGGATCAATCCATTATAGATGATTAGAACTAACAATTAGCCGATTAATGAATAATGAAAAAAGTCCTCATTTGCAGCCCTAAAAGCGTTATTAACCTTATTACACTTAATCACATCAGTCATAAACAGTATGCCAACTCACGTCCAATTGATTTTTCACATGGATCACGCAATTATGTTTGTACATACCTAAATCTTGATCATTCAGATCTTTTATAGCAGTTATGTAACAGCAGTGGTTATGAGGTCACTTGTATATGCTATAAATTGCTGGCTTAGGTCTGGAACAAGCTGAAACAAAGAGGAGGAAAGTGAAACTCTTCATGAGACAGAACAGATCATTAGAGTGTAATTTGGCCACCTTTGACCATCCGACTTTATGTGTGTGTGTGTGTGTGTGTGTGTGTGTGTGTGTGTGTGTGTGTGTGTGTGTGTGTGTGTGTGTGTGTGTGTGTGTGTGTGTGAGAGAGAGGTGGGGGCTGAGTTAACACACCATGACTCACTTCAGAGCTTTTACAATCTTGCCTACGTAGGTACAGTGTGTTTGCTCTGCACTTTGATTAGATACAGTAGGCAAGGTTAAGATTACAGGTGGTTTAAAAAAGATTTAAATGTTCAAATAAAAAGAGTCAAACAGACTTAATGTTGTTTTTTCACGTTGATTGAGTGATTTAATAAATACTCACTCAAACTGGGAACAAACCTAGTCAAATGCGTTTTGTGGATCAGCTCCAGACTTGGAGAGCAGCAGAGAGAATGTGAGGGCAGGTTGGGTGACTCCGTTTTAGGGTTGATTTCTCCTGTTAACTCTTTGATGGGCTGTGTGTCCACCTGCTCCATCAAGGTTGGTAGACTATTCATTTTTTGGCAGGATTAAAGCACTGCTCAGAATCAAAGAGTTGCTGATCCAAACCCTATTCGCTAACCATGCTGTGACAATCTAGTCTCTTAAAAAAAGATGTTCATATATACAATCAGTTTGCATTGGCAAATACATTCTAAGTAGAGCTGGGCAATACATCGATATTATATCGATATCGTGATACGAGACTAGATATCGTCTTAGATTTTAGATATCGTACTATGGCATAAGTGTTGTCTAGTCCTGGTTTTAAAGGCTGCGTTACAGTAAAGTTTTGTCATGTTCTGAACTTACCAGACTGTTGTAACTGTTCTATTATTTGCCTTTACCCAATTAGTCCTTATATCTACATTACTGATGATTATTTATCACAAATCTCATTGTGTACATATTTTGTGAAAGAACCAAAGGTACAACCCCACAATATCGTTGCGGTATCAATATTGAGGAATTTGGACAAAAATATTGTGATATTTGATTTTCTCTATATCGCCCAGCCCTAATTCTAAGGCAACAAAATGTTATGAACATCAAACAGTTCTTGAGATATTGTGGTGGACCGACCGACCGTCCAACCGGCCGGGAAAAATGTAACCCAACTATGATCCCTCCGTAACGTCATTGTATGCTTTAATAAACAAACAACATGCTAGACAAAAAAACACTGGTTTCCGTTGTACTGCGCTTTGTCAGCGCGACCATCCTACCATGACTTGCTCCCTACTGTGAAGTATTAAGTCCTCAGTATGTCCTTACAGTGTCTAAAAGGGACTTTTATGCGAGAGACCTGAATTTTCTTCCTGTCACAGACCTTAAATTAACGTTTATTTTTATTTATTTTTGTATATGTACCATAAGATATTCTCCTAACCATTTGTCAATGTTGAGATATTAAGAAAGCAAGACTAAACAAAACAGACTTGGAAGCTTTTGTCCAGTATTGACATTGACATTTGTTTTGGCCTTACTGCACTTTTTCTTTTGATTTAATTTAAATTGCATTTTTCTTGAATATTTAATTACACTCTCATCCATTGTTTTTGAGTTTGTTTTTTTGTAAAGCACTTTAGAACTTGTTTTTGAAAAGTACTACTGTAGCTTATACAAAGAAAATGTATTGATGCGAAGGCACCTAACCCACACAATTTCTGGAGAATAATACTTGATTAATAATGAAATAAACTTTGTATATCACACTCTTCTTCCAGTGTGCTTCACAGGGACTACGACTATATTAAAATTGTCAGGAACAGAAGAGAATTGTTAAGTAATCTAATGTAACACAATAGTCCACTACACTGTAATGCAGTACAATAGCATTGTAACAAATAGAACCTCTGTTAAAAACTTGTAATTTTTTACACAAAGTAGTATGAACACCTTGAGAAAAAAAAAGATCTGTGACTATGTGGAAACCTAAGAATATTACCAGTAACCAGTTAGCTATCAGTCTGTGTACCTGCCTATGTTTGAGATGAATGAATAGATCAAGTCACAGAACAACTGAACAGAGACGGACATAGTGCCTGGAAACATTTTCCAGGCCTGTTTTTTATGTGTTGGTGACCTGCGTGTTTGGGGGCAAAGGAAACAGCAGAGGAAATGCCAGCGTTAAAGAGGGGTGGCCACCTGACTCCATCACTGAGGTGAATGGGTTTAAACCACAGTCTGCCTGAAAGAGACCTCAGACAAAAACAAGAAACGGAGCTTGGTGCCAAGTTTTTTGTTTGTTTTTTCCTAGTCCTATTAATCCTTATTTTACTTCTCTTTCTTTATGAATAATCCTGGTGTATGTGCAGCATGCATGCATTTTTATCAGTGCAAAAGCTATTCCGCTGACAATGAATGGGAGACTTTTTCTGAATACTGGATGCAACCCAGGTTGATTTTCCCAGGGATGTGGGCAGATTTTGTCTTTCAGAAATTATTAGTTTAAAAGTGTTGCATGATAAGAGTTATCTGTGTCCTTGTTTTTGAGGTGCTGCATGGATTTGTGTAAAGTTTTTGGTATGTGGCTTCATACTGGGTGTGTGGGGGGGATAAATGAGACCAAGAGACTGTGTGCTCATCTCAACACCATACTTCTGAAAATTGCACTGTTCTGGAGTATATATTGACGGTGGAATTAAGGACTCCCCCATCTGGCAGAGGGAGTTTTTCCATCAGTGAAAAAACTTAGTAGTGTATGGATGGTTAATCATATTACATTTCAGTATGGAGAAGATGAAGCAGATTAAAACCCCCATGTATTGGTGAATGAAGGAGGGTAATTTTCTAAAAACTTGACTGTGTTGACACAGACTAGAGATATTGTGAAACAGGAAATGTGTGTACATCAACAATCTGAAAGCTTTTGTGCTTTCCAAAATGGCAGATTAAAGGCTGTTGATGCGTGTCAGCAGGTAGACTCATAACGGTGGGTAAAGCTGCTGATGAGTTCATGTCTTTTGTTGTTCAGATGGTGGTGAATACACCCTAACCTTTACATAAGCTTTTTTTGTCTTATTCAGCTTTTATTACGTAACTCATACTGCTCTGTACCTCAAACATAACTTATCTTCTCAATCAGCTTCTTACTATGAGCAAAGTGTCCCAACATGAACACAAAATGTTATGTCATGTATTTCTGAGCACCAATCATAAATACCATTATGTGACATTTTTACACACCATTACAAACAAACCAATCATAATGGATGTATTATAATAAATGTATAAGGGAGTCCAAGATGACACCTCATCATTTGAATGTAATATGTTCGCAAAGCCAAGACTGTAACTGTTGCCATGACTCGTGTTTAGAAATCAGGTAATTAGACGTAAAATGGCATAGAATACACTGCTGAGAAAGCATGCTGAAAAAAACTTATTTCAAACTCACTTTCCAAATTCAACATTTAATGTCATCCTCTTTGCCCTGGCTTCACAAAACATGAGAGTAGTGTAAATGAATGGCACCAGTTGATGAAATGGGTCTCCTTGCACAGTCTGACACACGTTGCCTCCAAGACGTTCTTGTTATTTGTGAATGTGCTTTTAAAGCAACAAGTTATCCTTAGTCATCCACTTAATTCTCCAAACTAACTCCCATAGAGCTTCATCATTAGTTTCAGTCCTCAGTCATGAAAGTAAAGAAGAAAAAAAAAAGTGACGAAGATAGTTGTCTTTACTACTGGAGAGCAGTTTGTAGACAAACACACAGAGAGGCTACACATCTCTAAGAGGGCCTGTTGTTGTCCATGAAGGGAGTGGAAACACAAGAGCCCTAAAGTTTGTCTGTGTGTGTGTGTGTGTGTGTGTGTGTCGTGGTGTGTGTGTTGTGTGTGTGTGGTTGTGGTGTGTGTTGTGTGTGTTGTGTGTGGGTGTGTGTGTGTGGGTGTGTGGTGTGTGTGGGTGTGTGTGGTGTGGTAAGTCACGGGGGGGGGGGGGGGGGGGGTAAGAACCATTGTCGCAGATGGTGCACTCCTCTCTGCAGCTGTGAGGAAATCAAACGCTCTTCTTTTTCCCCTCTCTGCCTCTGTCACAACCTGCTGATGCCTTATTAGGTCATTCATGGTGAAACGTAGTGATGACCCAGTGCACCAGGTACACCAGCACCATTGATCTGTTAAAAAATGCACATAACATCATCATGACACCCAGCGTAGTAATAATAATGATAAACCACTGCGGAAAAAAAGGAACAAAGTGGCTATAGGATCCCGTCTTGTGAGGAAACACCTGTAAAGATACATAATATAGTGTCATCATTTTTTTGGAATAAAAAAAACATTATTTTGTAAGCTTAGCTATATAAAACATAAATACTAATTACTGTCAAACAAGTCTACAAAAATGGGAACGTCATTGTCACAATTCAGCCATCTGATACACTTCCCAGTATCAGTAATCTTTTGATTATATTAATATTTTATTATTTCCACAGCGGATGACTGTAATTACACATGGGGATATGATGTTAAAAAAAAGCTTTTTTTGCATTTTACTTTTAAAAAATAAAAAGTACAAGTTGCTGCAAAGCTCTCATTAATAATCACACTAGCCAACGCTTGTAAATGATTTTTTAACATGAAAGAAACTTTTAATAAAGTTTAATGTTGTAAGAAAGTTGTTCGGGCATCCCTGGTTCTTGAAGTAAAGGTCCCATTAATTTTTTCCCATAGCCAATTTTACATGACTACCAGTTGGAGCTAGCCTGAGAACCAGACAAATCTGCGAGCGCACATTTCATTTGCTCTGGCAAGTACGTCTGGTCCCGCTCTCGTTCAGACAGGTTTCCAGACGACCAGATCCTGGCCGGGCCAATCACAACATTTTATCTGTTTGATACGATGACGACAACTTGCAGAGCCTTCGCGCTTTACTGAAATATGTGACAATGTCATTTTGATTTGCCCACTCTTGCGACTGAAACCCTACGGCAAGCATAAACCTAGCTAAGTGCAGAGAAGTGCAGTTGAGGCATTTTACAAAAACAACCAAGATGGCCGAAGCTGATCTGGAACTTTCTGTTGATACTATTTAAATCAGGAGAGACTTTGTTGCAAATATGCAAAGGTTTATTTGTACATATGCGTAATATGAAATGTACAGAGTCTTTGGAGAGAAACCAAAACATATCCCCCCCCCCAATGGAGTCTAGACACTGGTGGTGCTGGTGGGGGTGAAGGAGATTGAAAACCGGACCGAAGGTGCTGGCGGGAGCGTCTGCCGGAGGAGGATCCAGGATGTCATGTCTCGTCTCCTGTGTCAAGTTTCTGTGTTTAGATTGTTTCATGTTTTTTGTTAGTTTTCCATTTCCTGTTTTATTTTTGTAGTCTCTCTGTTCTCCCATACGTTGTCTTGTTTTACTTCCTGTCTTCTACTTTCCTGCCTGTGTGATTACTTGTCCTCACCCTTACGTGTTGCACCTGTGTCTCATTGTGTTCCCTGTCTTGTGTATTTAAGTTTACTCTTTTCTTTACTCCTCGCGAGATCGTCTGTTTCAATGTGTTTAGCCTTTGAGCGTTTTTCCCTGTTTCCTGTATTCCTGAGTTCCTGTTTTCCCTTGGATTTTGACCATTGCTTGTTTTTTTTTGGATTTGTTGTTTACTGGACAATGTAGCTTGTAGTTTTATTAGCGTGCTAATAAAACCAAACCGAGTCTTGCTTTTGTGGGTCCATTCTTAAGTGTGCGTGATAGTCAATAGACAATCTTGCCACTATTATGGACTCTGCCGTCTCAAGTAACATACAGAACGCTCTACGATCTCAAGCACAGAAGCTTCCCCAGCTAGAGGAAGGGCTGTCCACCATTCAACAGGAGATGGGGTTACAGAGAGCCGTTTATGAATAAGTGTTTCACCTGACTATGCAGTTACAAGCTATCCAGTCTCCTGCTGCACCATCTGTCTCTCAGAGTTCCACTGACCCGGATTCCTCTGCTGGTCTCACGGTCGGGGAAGGTTCTGCTGCTTCTCCAGTCCGGTCGTAAGTTCTGCTGCTCTACCTCATCTGTCTCGGTTTGAACGCTTCTCCGCTGAGTCTGGTAACTGTCAAGCCTTTTTGACTCAGCGTGGATTACATTTTGAGCTTCAGTCATCCCACCAATTGGGCCAAGATTGTTTACCTGATTTCACACCTGCCTGGTCGAGCAGAGGCGTGGTCAAAAGCAGAGCGTGGAAGAAATTTGCTGTCGCCCTGTATGACTCGTTTGCTGGCTTCTCCCAAGCCTTCACCCAGATTTTTCAACATGTCACTCCGGGCAGAGAAGCGGCCGAGCTCTGGTGAGCCTTCGTCAGGGCAGACGACAAGTGGCGGACTATGCAATAGATTTCCACACCCTGGCAGCAGAGAGCGGTTGAATCAGGCCTCTTTATTGGATGCTTTCCTGCATGGTCTTTCCAGTGTGCTAAAGGATCAGCTGGCAGCATTGGATCTCCCGGGGGATCTTGACATTCTCATCGCTCTAACAATCAAGATTGACAAGCAGCTCTTCAAACGAGAAAGGGAGAGGTTCTCTTGCATCACTTCAGACTGCCACGGGTGAAGAGCCTCTGCAACTGGGTGGAACCCTTGAAGAGAGATGGAGGAGAAGGCATCTACTGTGCTCAGCTGGGCCACTTCATCAGGCAGTGTCCAGTAAAAGGGGGGCTCGCTAGTAAAGGAGAGGGTCCTGGTGAGCTGTGCTGCTGTTTCTAATGTTCCTTCTCACCCCATGTTCACTGTGTCTCTGTCCTCCACTGAGAGTTCCAGCTCTCATGGAGCTTTCCCATGCCAGAGGGTTGAGGCTGATCTCTGTTCCTCTGCCTGCGCCGTTGAGGGTCACAGTGCTGAATGGCCAGCTGCTCTGGCAGGTAACTCATCAGACGACTCCTGTGACCCTGGTTTTCCCTGAGTCAACAATAAGGAGACTATTGATTTTTATCTGGTGCACACCTGATAATCCTCGGGTTTCCCTTGCTCCTCAAACACCACCCTCACATTGACTGGACTCTGGGGGTTGTTAAGGGGTGGGGAGAGACCTGTGCCAGGACCTGTTTTCGGTCAGGATCCGAGGGAAGTTGTGGGAATATTATTCCTGTGTCGACTCTTGTGAAGGTGACTGTGGTTCCTGCTCCTCCTTCTGTGGACCCAGAGGTTCCCAAGGAGAGGGATTATCCCGATCTATCTTTTGTTCCTTCCTGCTATATGGATTTAAAGGAAGTGTTTAACAAGACTAGGGCTACTGCTCTATATCCTCACAGACCATATGACTGCGCCATTGACCCTAAGGGGCAGCTGTACTCTCTCTCTCTCTCTCTCTCCTCCTGAGACTCCATCCATGAAGCAGCACATCGATTCGCCTCTGGATGCTGGGATCATGCGACCCTCTTCCTCACCGGTTGCATAATTATATTTTACTCACCTGAGTCGTGCATTTGTGGGTCCATTCTCTGGTGTGCGTGATACAGGAGGCTGTGGGGGATGATGACTGGAGGTGGGGAGGGGAGGAGGAAGGTTGCACACTTTTGCCTGAAATGACAACTGACAGCAGCAGAGAGAAGAACAATTAAAGCAGGGATGCCATGCTGGAATTGGCTTGTGAATTCATGGCCAATCTGGTTGGTTTAACCAAAAAAGTGAACGCCTCAAAACAGCTGATCAGTTTCAGGAAGAGAGAGAGTTGGATGATTTGGTTTAGTCCTCCTGGAAGAATTCACGCTGAGCTTCATTTGTTCAAATTCTGATGGCAAAAAAATGGCAACTCTCGTTCACATTGATCATTGATGCCACTCCATCACAGCTCATCTCTGCATGCTGTAGTCCGTTTACATTTGTCTGTCGCTCAGCGCCATGTGTTTTGCTTCTCTGATTGGGTGTAGGTCTATAATTATGTCCAAAGGCATTTTGGACCACGGACATTGATAACGCCCCATGAAAATTAACTTAAGAGGTTCCAGACTAATAACTCACATTTGCGATTCAGTCTGCTGATGTCAGGCTAAGTTGGAGTACTTATACAGCTTGGATCATAATAAAACTCTCATTTATTTGTAGTACAAAAGATTAACAAACGCATTAGAAAATATCTGGTTCTTTATTAAAAACTTTGAGTTCAAAGTTAGACACAACTCCCAAGGTGCATTTTGGCAAGAAACCTTTGGATGAATTCATTAACTACAGTGCCATATTTTCTAAATTGAAAAGCTAAACTGTTCTGAATTAGCAAACGTTTTGATTTTGCGCCTCTGACTGGCCTCATCTCCATGGCAACAGCAAACAAGGCTCATGGGTATTGTATTGTTATGTGACAGTAAAAGCATATTATTTCTCAGAAACAAAGTTGAAATAATTAAAACTGGTGGGTGTAGAAAACACCTAAAGGTTGCTGCATTATCTAGGAGATTCTTGTGTTTCTGTGTTGAGTGACATTGAGTATAGGCCTATCATTTACAAAAAAAAAGAAGAGGAATACCTAGCAGAACCAGCTTCTCCTCTCTTATTGCAACTCTATAGTTGACATAACAGTCTCGGCACATGGGCTTTTTATTAGCTATTCTGGAGCTTTTGATCGATTGCTGATTTTCATCACCAGATGGGGTTCACCCGGCTGTCGTGATGTATATGTTCAAATTTCTATTTTTTTCTGACAACTTTTAAGGACATGCTGGCTTAAATGTTGAGATTGAAGGTTCATTTTTCACCCTGGAAACCATCCCACCACAAGGCCCATTTAGTATAAAAGGACAAGACATAAATGTTTTTCTAATGCTCATTAATCTTTTGCAAGCATTGATTAGGTGAGATGATTATGAAAAACATTGTGACTTTAATTAATGTGAAGTATATTAGGCAAAAAAGTTAGCAAAGATTAACATTCATTCTTAAGTATCAGGGCTATTCGAGGTTGACAATGAAAGTGGATTACACAGGCCCACATTTATTTAGAAATTCTCTACAAACATATTAGAAGGATGTCCAGTGCCATGAACACACACATTTAATTTGACTTTTATTTGCAGATTTACATGTCTCATTCAAAGTTAGGCCATACATACTGTAGCCTATAGACTATCAATGAACGGATTTGAATGCATGTCGTGAAAACAGTGGAAGCTCGTGTGAATATTTATCAGCTCCTGCACCTTTAAATCTCTCCGCTCCTCCCTCGTCTCAATGACAAGCCCGCAGTGCCTCAACGCATCCAGTGGTAATGACAACCCAGAGGCGCTCCGTGGGCCAGCATGTCAAATAACAGCAATAACCATGGGCTTTAGTGTTAGCAACTCATCCGAAACTCACACCCTGAGACACTAACGAGACATCTTTGGGAATCAAAGTTAGAGCGGGCTCTCAAATGGACGTCGATGGACTGGAATGAAACCTCCACTTCTATCGGACTGAAGGAAGGAGGGAAAGAAAACTCTGCATGTTCAAGTTTCCTGCTGCAACCAGAGGGGCATCGGTGCGTGCGTATTGGATGTGTGTGGGGAAGTGTGTGTCGGGTGCGTGTGTGTGCGCGCCCGCAGGACCAGCAGCAGCGGCGGCGGTGGTGGCGGTGGCGGTGGTGGTGGTGGTGGCCGCGGGAAGGGAAGTTTAGCGCCGTGATTTGTCTT
>NC_045736.1:7077197-7089649 GCF_008692095.1 Etheostoma spectabile | reverse complement strand
ATTCTGTTGCCGTGTTGTTTTTCATGCCACACCAGCGGACAGGCGGATTAACGTCTCCCTGATGAAAATTAACCATGTGTTCAGCGGCTCTGTGATCGTGACTTTGATGATGTCGAGTAAGAGCGTGGAGTGGCTGCAGGAGGAGCTGGAGTCCGGGGCCGGCTCTCTGCTGCTGCTGGACTGCAGAGCCCATGAGCTGTACGAGTCCTCGCACGTCGAGTCGGCCATCAACCTGGCCATCCCGGGCCTCATGCTCCGGAGGTTGAAGAAGGGCAACCTCCCCATCCGCTCCATCATCCCCAACAACGAGGATAAGGAGAAATTTGTCAAGCGGTGCAAGACGGACGTGGTGGTTCTTTACGACGAGGCGACCTCGGAGCGGCAGGAGTCCGGGATTGGGAGCTCCGTGCTGGGGCTGCTGCTGCAGAAACTGCGGGACGACGGGTGTA
This sequence comes from Etheostoma spectabile, assembly GCF_008692095.1. Classification (NCBI taxonomy): domain Eukaryota; kingdom Metazoa; phylum Chordata; class Actinopteri; order Perciformes; family Percidae; genus Etheostoma; species Etheostoma spectabile. The sequence goes on along the minus strand of NC_045736.1, from coordinate 7,089,200 downwards.
AGGCTTTCTACCTGGAGGGTAAGAGCAGCCGGCTTTAAATCCAAAAGCTTCTTCTGTGTTGTTGTTATTGTTGTTCCTTCAATTCATAAAACGGACACGTTTTTTAATTAACTAACTGCGACTGTTCCAATGAGGCATGGTATGCAGCTGTTCTTGAAGGTGTCACCAAATAGTAAACAGTTAACGCTAACAACGAGAAGTCTGATGATTTAACTGGGATTTGTGTGTCCGTGTTTTATCCTGTTTCTGGCTCTGTGGCGTAGCCTATCTGGACCGAACCGCTTGGGACAATATAAAATTTTGAATGGGGAAACAACATTTTCACATGTGATTAAGCCACTCGTGTTATACATACTCGTTATTATAGATCGTTGAATAGATTGTGGGTATTTAGCGACACTTAAAATAAATCCTGCTGTTATTATCCGACAACAGACTAAAGTTGGTGTCTTATTTATTAATTTTGACCTATAATGAGCCAGTTTTGTTTATTATAACAAAGCATATTGTTGGGCTACTGTTATTACGCAATGTAAAACGCAAAGCTGCACTGTTCTGTCAAAGTTCATTATGTACAGTAGGCTATGTATATGTAATGAACTTTGACAGAGCAGGTCATTCCCTTAAGATAATTGATTGTCGTTTTTATTCTTATTAGGACATAGCCTACTCTCTTAAATTATAGGCTGATCTAAAGAAGCATTCAACAATGTCTCAATATATAGTGCTGGATCAAATACGTTTTCAATTAAATGGTGCAAAAATGGCCCCGCCATGTTGTGTTCCTTCAGGGAAAGACTGGCGTTTTTTTCATGAATGAGCAGAGAAACAAGGAGAACTCTGAATAATCCTCCAGTAGGAAAATAAAAGATAGTACAGTCAGGCACGGGTAGAACATGTTGAAAATGTGGTTGCATCAAATATGTGGATGTAGCCGGCCAATTTGATTTATTAAAAATCAAAGAACTGTTTTACTGGACTCACAAGCCGAGCTGCCATTCACAAAAAGTCCACTGAGCTGAGTAGTGAGTGTTAACAGCAGAGCTGCTGCTCATTCCTCCCAGGACTCAGCTTTTCTCAATGGAGCACATCTGTCCGGCCTGTTTACTTAGTCATAATGACGTAATTAACACGTTATTTTTCTGTTATCTGGCACGTTGATAAGTAATGTATTGGTGCATGAAAAGATGGTATGACTGAAATAACTGCATTGTCACAAAAATCAATTATATTTCGTTTTTATTATTTGTGTATAAAGCCTTATTATGATATACTGGTACCTATTTTAAAACTATTTTTTCCGTTTTAAAATCGTTTTTTTTGTAAAATTAAAAACAGTTCTTCATCTATTTAATTTTTTTATTTTAAAATGAATTAATAAAAAATGTCTTGTCATTCAGGTTTATCATCCACCTCCTGTTGCATGTAGACTTGACATTGAGCTGCCATGTTGCAGATGTTGTATTACACAACCGGGGCACATTTTGTTTATACCAGTAAAATGCTTTACTTGGTTTTATCCTAATGTTCATTCTGTTCTTTTCCTTGTCCTCCAGGGGGCTTCAACAAATTCCAGTCGGAGTATCCCGAGCACTGCGAGACAAATTTGGACTGCTCGTGTCCCAGCAGCTCCCCACCAGCCTCCGTCCTCGGTCTGGGAGGACTCCGCATCAGCTCTGACTGCTCAGACGGGGAATCTGACCGCGAGCCGGGCAGCGCCACAGAGTCAGAGGGCAGCCCGCTGCCCAACAACCAGCCGGCGTTTCCCGTCCAGATCCTGCCGTACCTTTACCTGGGCTGTGCCAAAGACTCCGCCAACCTGGATGTGCTCAGCAAGTACGACATCAAGTACATCCTCAACGTGACGCCCAACCTGCCCAACATGTTCGAACACGAAGGGGACTTCAAGTACAAACAGATCCCCATCTCTGATCACTGGAGCCAGAACCTCTCTCAGTTTTTCCCCGAGGCCATTTCATTCATTGGTAAGTGAAGAGGACACTACTCAGTTTATGTCTCTGTGTGGGTTCTGTTATTTTACAACAGATCTTTTTGGTAACAGCAGTGTAACCATTAATTTCATTACCTATTTGTCCAAGGGGGCCTCTTCAAATTGCTTGTTTTGTATGACTAACAGTTCTAAACCCAAACTATCATACGTGACAAAGAAAAGAAGCGAAAAAAGCCGAAACCAGCAAACACTGTGTGTTTTTGCTTCAAAAATGATAAATGATAATCAAAAGAATTGGCGAATGTATTTCTGTCCAGCAATTGATCAATCAACTTATAAAAGTCCGAAAATAGTGACAAATGCTCTTAACAGTCTTCCAAAGGCCAAGTTGACATCTTCAAATTCCCAGTTTAAAACCCAAAAATATTCACTTTACTATCATAACATATCATAACATATCATAACTAAAATAAGCGACAAATATTTATATTTGACATTTTGCCAGTAAGGTTTTTGCTAAATAAAAAATTATTTAAATGGTCAATTAATCAATCAATTGCTTCAACACTAGTGTTGTTAAGTGTATCCTTTAGGACTCTCTTTGCCTACATTTATCCTAGATTTAAATCATATATCATGTCAAAAAAAATCTTCTTTCTGCTATATAATAGGTTTTGTGGAAATACTTTAAAACTGGATTAGTTGGATATTCTCTTAAGGCTCTGACACACCAACGCAACGGCCAACCGTTGGCAGAAAAGGCAGTCAGACAGATCATTTGGCTCCCATCGATCCAAAAAGTCCCTCAGAACAGACCAAAGAGACGCCGACTTGTCGTACGTTCTGCACGTGCACAAGACATATTACGTCTCCATAGCAGGTGCCACTAATCTGTATAGTCGGCCAAAAAATGGAAACCGTAAATGATAAACGTGTCACGTGGGTCTGGCTTCGCTCGAATTTCAAAGCCGACCATAATGGTGGCTCGTTCAGAATACAATCATATCAGTCTGTTCAGTTTGAAAGAGTTTTGTCAGATTTCTGTCAGATTTTGAGAGGCGTTCGTCGCGCTCATCCCACTCGTCATTTCCGGGTTAGCTCTCCACCAATCAGATTGGTCGTTGAGTCCGACTGCCCACTGGCCCAATTCAACAAGTCAAATCGGCCCAAATTAAAGCCGACGGCTCCTCCGACTGTCAACGGCACGGAACACACCAAACAGACTCCAAGTCACGACAGCTGATAATCCGATTGGTGTGTCAGGGCCTTTAAAAATTGCTTTGGTGAGCTGTATTTAGACGAGTTGGCTGTATTTTACTATTCCTGATTATAAATGTAATATCACAGAAATATAAAGCAAAGGTTTGAATAAAACATGGAAATAGATTTTTGAGAATGGGTTCATACTGAAGCCACAAGAATGAAAGCCCCTCATCTTGTCTCATTTTCAGTATTTCCCATAATTTCCTTCATTCCCTCTGACTTTATTCCCAGAGAATGAGGAAAAGAGCCTTTGTATTTGTATTAAATTGTCCAGACCCCCGACATTTTTCTTTCTTTTTTACGACTAAGGTTTCAGCTTAGGTGGGAGAAGTGTGACATATGCCAGAGCCAGAGGTCATGGCACATTTGTGTCATGCTGATGTTAAATATTGCTGTCTGGCTGGCAGTAATGTGCAGGGATTACATCAGGTTTTTTTAGTAACAGCAGGGTAATTATGGGTAAAGGGGAGAGGCTCTGGCTGAGAGGGGGACCCAGATGTGACCTTGCAGTGTTCGCTTTCATACTGCGGATTCCTTAAATATCTGAAATTACTGTGTGAACGTCTGGAGATGGAGGAATTTGATGCTTTCTGGCATTTTAACAGCATGATAAATGGACAATTCTAGCATTATCATGTATAAAGCACAAATAAAGTGATACTGCACACGTCTGCACAGTGTTCAGAACAGATTAACCACTGGTTACTTATTTGAAATCTGAGTCTCAAATAGTTGTGGAAAGTGAGCACACATCACATATAAATTTGATTCGGTATCCACTTGGCAGCCTGAGCTTGTGAGCCGACTGACCCTAATCCTACAACAAGAGATGCAGGTCGAGAGAGTGAGGAGAGGACGAGATAGAGATGAAGGAAAGAATAGGAGAGAGAAAGAAGAGGAAGAAAGGAAAGAAGCACTTAACTCTGGCCCTAATGGCCTGAAGTGATGCAAGTGCAAAGGCTGGAAACTGATAGAAGGTGGGCGAATGTAGCCTGTTAATAATGTAAGATGTTTTTCTATTCAGGTTTTTCTACAGACATTGAGAAAGGTCATTCTGGATTTAAAATATAAAAAGAAAGATCAAATTCTCAGCTCCCGTGTTTCGACTTGGAATACGCCGGCGTTATGCTGGATTGGTGACTTTCAGTGGAGTTGTATTGTGATTATATAATGTGTAATATCCTTATAAAGTCTATATTGTTCTCATCAATTTTTGTTGCACAAATGATTCTAATTTAGTTGTAATTAAATATGAACTAAATATTTTATTGTTTGAGTTATAGATTTTTGTCTGACACGTGAAGAATTTTGTAAAGAAATGTGGAACTCAGCCCATTGCTTTAAAGTGCCTGAAAACTTGGCTGTAAGCCATAATCCTTTTTTACAAAATTAAAGAGTCATGCCTTAATAAGCATGAATCGCATTTAAAGTTATTAAACAAATATTCCTAGGTAGTATTTATTAGGTTTCACACTGAAACCCCTCAGGTCTGATCATAGACGGTTGTGGCATCATGTTTTTCCATCTGAGCCCTGCCAACTCCAAACCAGTGGGAAAAATAAGAAATATGTTGTGTGAAACCAAAACCGTCCCAACTTTGGCAGAAGATTGTGTTTATGTAGGATCCCATCGCTCATAGTAACAAGCGTATCAACAAAATAGGTTTTCAGAGCCTTTTGCATAAATAACTGCTTGCACTATATACTGTAAATAAAACAGCAGCAAAATCATCATTAAACACGCCCTAATAAAATGCCATTTACCCGAGCATATAACATACGTACAAACAATTAGAACACGGTAACATAGTAATGTATCTCAATTCATAAGCACATCCACACAGCAGAGAAAGAAAATGAAAAAATATACGCAGACGGAGGAGTGGAAGCACTGCTGGGACTATTCAACCACAGGTGCTCCCTGGATATTGTGTTTATCTCTCATGTGAAGGGCTCACTGCATTAGTGGAAAATGATCTCATTTCCTAAATTTATAAAAACGCATGTCTTAAATGTCTCTCAAATTGCCATGAAAAATACATAGGCATTTTATTTTTTGCACAAAACCTACAGCATGCTTTGGATTGTTTTTGAAGGAGACATGCAATGTTTTGCTTCTGTCTTATTCATAACATGAAGATGAAGCACAGGTTTTAATCTAGTCCTCTCTCACGCTGTCCTCTTCTCGTCTTTCCCCCTCTCCGCCGCAGACGAGGCACGCTCAAAGAAGTGCGGCATCCTGGTGCACTGTCTGGCCGGGATCAGCCGCTCGGTGACCGTCACAGTGGCTTACCTGATGCAGAAGCTCAACCTGTCGCTCAACGACGCGTACGATTTCGTCAAGCGGAAAAAATCGAACATTTCCCCAAACTTCAACTTCATGGGCCAGCTCCTGGACTTTGAGAGGACGCTGGGCCTCAACAGCCCCTGCGATAACCACTCGACCTCCCCGACGCACGACCAGCTTTTCTTCACCACCCCCACCAATCACAATGTGTTTCAACTGGACACGCTGGAGTCCACATGAAAATAAGAGGGGGGACTGTCCCTTTTTTGGGGGGGTTTAAAGGTGGTGTTGTTACCAAGGTAACAAGCGGCTGCACTGGAGGGAAGCAGCCAGTTTTAATGAATGTTTTAGCCTTGTGAGGCTTGTTGTCTGAGAGCCTGGGCCGAAGCAGCGTCGGAGGGGTAGGGGAGGTCACAGATGCCACATTTTAACTACATAGTAGTTAAAAAAAGGGACTTTTTTTTAACCCAGAGGGAGAACTGAGAGATGGGTTTACGATGGCGTCCTCCTTGAGTTGAAATCAAGGCAGGTAAGAACCCAGATCAACTTGTCTTCTCACGCAGAACGGAGGAGACTTACCTAACTGAGAAACTGAGCGAAAGACGCAGCAGGACAGACAGCTTCATACAAAGATAGGAAATATCTACAGCGCTTGACTTATGAGACAACAACATCCTTTCTGTCTTTCTGTCTCGGCTCTTGAGGCCGAGCTAAGTGGTGCCAAGTGGAAAATCTGGGATTTCCTTGTAGGAAATCTCACTCTACTGAATGAAGAGTTTAACAAACCAAGGAATTAACACACACACACATACACAAACAAAGTATGTATGTTTGTACTGAATGTCTGTTAACGTACATATTAGAAAATGTGTGGGCAATCCTTAACAAACTCAGTATGTCTATATGCAGTTTTGTATGTGTTTGTGTACATTTACGCACAAATCTATTCCTTATATAAATATATACACATAGAAATCGTACCTATCCAATCCAACCATGGTTTAAGAGATTGTAAAACTAAAGAAGGGGAATGGGTGTGGCAACGCCAACAAAGAGGAACATTATTCCTAGTTGTCTTTTTTTAAAGTTTTGCATTTCTTTTGGGTTTGTAATGACCTAATGCAGTTTGCACAGTGGTGTAGCCATTGACTTGTTGGCACATGGAGCCAGTGCTGCAAGCAGGCAGATAAAGAGACATTCAGAGAAGAGGAGCGGAGAGGCCAGTCCCAGGCTGCGACGAGTCCCGACAGCTGCACAGTGGAGTGGAGGGGGGGGGCCGAACATAGGACGAGGTTAAGGGGTTAGAGGGTCAGGTTAAGGGAAAATACAAGCAGCGGGGTAGAACTAGGGCATTGGGGTTAGATATGGGCAAAGATACTGTAGAATTCACATTTGGCCAACTGTTTCTCAGTTTCTACTTCCATATGACCATTCATCCTGTTGCCTTATGTGAAGGACTAGTTTTCTCACCAGCTGTTTTGGTTAGTTTAGTTGTTTCATTTCAGTTTGAAACTTTACTATTTCATCACAGCATATTGTCCGACCATGTTTTGCCAAACTGGATTCTCACAGGTCTGATGGATGCTTAGGCAGTGTTAACCTTTTTTGGGCATCTTATTTTAGCTCACCTTGGGCAAGGAAGTGCCTCAAAACTTCTTTTTGCCAAAGGAGAAGTTGTTGAATTAGTTGCTCAATATTAGGTCCCTTTTAGGTAAAAATGCAAAAATTGGAGACTAGGACAAGGGATTGTATCCTATTCTCGGTGTTGGGATTAAGGTGGACTGGGACTGGCCTCAGATACAGACTGCACTTAGCTACTTCAATAGCTTCACGTCCCTTAACTGCATTGGAGAAAACAAAAGGAAGGTCGCTCTGCAAAGGGATCACCCATTTTGTCAAAGAAAAGTTTGTCTGATTTGATATAAATATATAGTTAATAGTAAACAGATCCATGTTATTTTGTATACCTGAGCATGCTGTGGTACTGTATGCTCTCTAACAGTAGACATAACTACAAGTTGGAAGTTGCTTTACGAGGTGGGAAGATGAATGATGAGGACCGTTTTTTTAACTGCTGTTGCTGCTGAACACAGCAGCACACAGCATGTGGTTAAAGAGTTTTTTGAATACCTGTCCACATCATAAGCACCTAAACTAGAAAGAGTCCAAAAACGTACAAATGCTGGGGTAGTTTTCCAATTAATGTACGTTTCCTCCGCGAGTTTTGAGAGACAGGGCGAGTAGCCCACGCCTCATTTGCACAAATTTCAGGTCCAGGCTACTTTATGCAAATCAGAGGCGTCCATCACACATATCCTTCTCTTGAAACTCCATAAAATCTTTAATACTGACCTCTGTAGATCTAAATTGAACACAGATTCAGAAGTGCATAGTTTACTTCTTGCATTCTCGTTGGTCCGTGAGCAGACAACCCACAGTTAAAAGCGTTTCTCCAAGTTTTGTTTGCTTGTGTGAAGAGAATTAATAACTGCTAGTGGCAAGTCCGTAAGCATCCAATGCTGGGAGGCGTGGGCGATTCCTCACGTCAAAAAATGTCCCTGTGGACATATGTACCCTTAGACTTATGGCAATGTCTGTTGGAACACTGGGCGTTATGCAAGATCATTTTCATAGTCTTATTCTAAATCTATCATACTTTTTGCATGTACGAGTCAGATTCAGCTTGTAACTCCACAAACATGTCGTAAATCGCTCATTTCAACCTGATTAGTGCCACTTGGTCATGAGACTGTGCTCATTTCTGAGTTGTGTTCATTAGCATAATCAACGCTTCAAATGCTTTATAAGGCTACCACTTTCATTCACAAAAATGTAAAACGCGGAACAAGATCAGCAGACATAACATAACATTTAGCACTGACAGTAGTCTTATAACTGCACCGTGAGCCATAACATGACAGAAACTGAAGAGGTTTTGGGTTTAGAGTGTGGTGATGTGGACATGGTCATAATAGAAACAAAGAACTGGGTTTCAGAAGGGACAGCAGTTGAATCTGAACAGGGTTGGTTCTAGCTGGCCTTATATTATCTTTCTAACGTCTTTCTAATGCTGACTGTTCAATACTTTGTATCTCAAAGAAAAACATTGTGTAAAAAGACAAAATTAAATGTTTGTTTATCTGTTATTTGAATCAAAACATGGTAATAATAGACAGAAAGCTGTCTTTTTTTTTACCGTAATGGGTCACACAAGGTCCACTTTGTTACTCTGCAATATATCAAAAACACTTTTTTTGCAGTATTTTGTATATCCAAGACCTCAACATTTTTTAAATCTTCTTCTTTTGTACTATATCTAATTCTAATATTCTAACTATACAAGATCCAGCTTGATATGGCTTATGGACTGAAGTAACATTTCACCTGGGGTGTCCAAAATGTAGGGCTGGCGTGCCCATTACCAACCTGAAAGAAGCCGTCACTAACACACATGCACATGAGCACTGCTTCACACATCCACAGCTGTGGTTCAGCATGCCAGTTATGTTTCACAATAGACGTCACCCAGCTTAAATAATTACAAGGTCTTTTTCCGTCTTGTTTTGATATGATGTGCTCTATGCTATTCCTGTGGCCTTTCAATATGAACATATACCTAAGTGTGTATGTATATATATATATATATATATATATGTGTGTGTGTATATATATATATATATATATATATATATATATATATATATATGTGTGTGTGTATATATATATATTTATGTATATATATATAAATATATATATACTGTATATATGTGTGTGTATATATATATGTGTGTATATATATATATATATTTATGTATATATGTATATATATATATATATGTGTATATATATATTTATGTATATGTATATGCACATGGATGCTATGAATTTATATGCAAAAGTTCCTCTCATATCATAGCATCAGAGATGAAGATAATACTACCATGCTTGCATGGCCTTCTTCTGTAGTCATATCCCACTTAGAATACACAATAAGAAAAATGACTTGATAACTTGCACCCTAGGATTGAAATATATTTCAGTACGGAGCTTTTCTATTTACAAAGAAAATGGTTGATTTCAAGCTGCTTTCTTGTGTGTTTTTTTTTTTGTCTTCAACAATGAAAGAGAAAGTCTTTTTCTCTGTTTGTAAATTTGCCAGATCACTGGAACGGCCGTTTCTGTGTCCTTAAACTTGTAGCTACATCTGAGAGAATGTGCTCGGGAGGGAAAGACGTGAATGAGCAAAAGTAGATAGAGAGGTGGTTGCATTAAATACAAAGTGAAAGAAAAAGTGAGTGATTTTTAAAAATGTTACCTCAGTGAGGAATTTTTCAGGGATTTTTTTGACAATGCATCGTGTTACGGCTTCAAACACACGTTGGATAGCTGTTTTGTATTGTGCTGTAAACAGTTTTTAAAAAAGATGCAATCTGTCTGTGTATAAAAACAAGGGGCATGTTAACCGGGGCAGTTTCACCTTTCTGTCTACTGAAGGAAATACGATTGACCCTATGTATTGTACAGTATATGGAAACAACACAAGACATGTTTATACCGCAAATAAATATTGAAATATTTTTTTTCTTTAACGTGCCTCCTTTTTATTTCTTACCACAAAATTACATAAAAATCACTTTAAGTAGTAATTACAATGCATGCAGATGGAATTTGCCTTGGTACAGTATTTGTTGGATTGATTGGTTTAGCAGGTTTTACTTTAAACGCGCTTCATCACGGAGAGGACTTTAAAGGAGCATTACTAATCATTCTTCCAGGGGTTAAAGTTGGCCGGAACCATCCGGAACTGCGCTCGTGCATCTTTGAATAATAAGTAAATTAATCAGATTTATCAGGGTTTCATTCTGCAGCAGTGCGCTGTCATGCCCTGCTAACGTTGCTTCCTCACAGGGCAACACCACAAATACCACAAAGCCATGTACTATAGTTGCATAGCTAAAAAGCCAAACACCAGTGCCTCACTTAGTGAAATAACACCCAGCAGTGATCACTGACCACGTAAGGAAAATCCTAAGTCCATATGAACGTACTTCAGAAGATAACGTGGAAATTATTCTAGCAGTAACAGAGTTTCTGATGCACCTCAGTACGGGGACCATGCCTGGGCTCATGGGTTTGATAAATACACTGGATGAGCGGCACAACATGCCCTCCCACACATATGTTTTAGCTAAGTTGCCATACCGGAGCTACACAAAACAATGTAAATTGAGAGTTGCAGCAGAGCTGAAAAAAATTGTTTTTTGCTGCTACAACTGACGTGGTCAAGCCATAGGATCGCTATGGCTGGCAGTGCCATAATTATTGTGCACATATATTGTGGGGTTTGAAAGTTTGGGCATCCAAGGTTAAAGTTTGTATTAATGTGCATTAAGAAGCCAAGAAAAGATTGAAAAATCTCCAAAATGCTTTAAATGACAGATTAGACATTAATATTATATGTCACAAAAAGTTTGATTTTATTTCCATCATTTACACTTTCAAAATAACAGAAAACAAAAAAGGGCGTTTGCAAACGATTGGGCACCCTGCAGAGTTAATACCTTGTACTGCCCCCTTTGGCAAGTATCACAGCTTGAAAACGCTTCTTGTAGCCATCCAAGAGTTTTTCAATTCTTGTTTGAGGTATCTTCGCCCATTCTTCCTTACAAAAGTCTTCCAGTTCTTTGAGATTTCTGGGCTGTCTGTCACACACTGCTCTTTTAAGGTCTATCCATAGATTTTCAATTATGTTGAGGTCAGGAGATTGTGAAGGCCATGGCAAAACCTTCAGTTTAGAGCCATACTCTCTTTAACTTCAGCTTTTTCACAGATGGCATCAAGTTAGCGTCCAAAATTTGCTAAAATTTTATTTAATCCATTTTTCCTTCAACTCGTGAAATGTTCCCTGTGGCACTGGCTGCAAGACAACCCCAAAGCATGATTGATTCACCCCCATGCTTAACAGTTGGACAGAGGTTCTTTTCATTAAATTCTGTGCCCTTTCTTTTCCAAACGTACCTTTGCTTATTCCGGCCAAAAAGTTCTATTTTAACCTCATCTGTCCACAGAATTTGTTTCCACAATGCATCAGGCTTGTCCATGTGTTCATTTGCAAACTTTAAATGCGGATTTCTGTGGTGAGGACGTAGAAGAGGTTTTCTTCTGATGACTCTTCCATGAAGACCATATTTGTACAATTATCTCTTTATAGTGGAATGGTGTACCACAACTCCAGTGTCTGCCAGGTCTTTCTGGATGGATCGTGCAGTCAAACGTGGGTTTTGACTTGCTTTTCTCACAATCCTGCGAGCTGTTCTGTCGTATATTTTTCTTGGTCTTCCAGATCTTGCTTTAACTTCCACTGTTCCTGATGACTGCCATTTCTTAATTACATTCCAAACAGAGGATATTGGCATCTGAAAACGTTTTGCTATCTTCTTATAGCCTTCTCCTGCTTTTCAGTTTCAGTTTTCTAGACAACTGCTTAGAAGAAGCCATGGTGC
>NC_045736.1:7068821-7077187 GCF_008692095.1 Etheostoma spectabile | reverse complement strand
GGCAAGGTCAGATGAGTCTGGGCACTTAAAACCTTAAGATTGACATCATCTGGTATTTCCAGATGATGACTGACAACAATCCATGACGCTGTCAGGTCTCAGCTTTCCAAAGGGGGCGGTGCATGCCACAAACTCTGCAGGGTGCCCAAACTTTTGCAGATGCTATTTTTTGTTTTCTGTTATTTTGAAAATGTAAATGATGTAAATAAAATCTAACTTTTTGTGACATATCATACAAATGTATAATCTGTCATTTGATGCCTTTTGGAGATTTTTCCATCTTTTCTTGGCTTCTTCATGCACATTAATACAAATTTTTTCCTGGGGTGCCCAAACCTTCGAACCCCACTGTACATATAAAATCTGCACTTTAGTTTGTGTGATGGGAGGTACCTCATAATGGCAAAGTCAAGATAAGACATCAATCTAGGGTTTATTTTGTATAAACATTCTTTACTTAAGTGAAGATTTATATAACCCGTAGCCTATGTTTTTAAAGGACATGGTCGGTCGTAGCTACCCACATACCGTTGTTCACTGGGTGTGCCAATGCAACTTTTAATGGATGCCTGAAAAAATCCAGGCCCTGGGAAGTGCAATCTTAATTATCTAATCCATGCAGTAAATATGGAGTGTAGCTATTTGATCAGTAGTAACCACACATAATTTTAACATCTAACCATCTTCTTATTTGTGAATAATTTGACCGGTGGATAATACGACGTCATGGGCAGCATCTAGCGAGCAGTCCAAAGTTAGCTGCAGCCAGCTGGCATTTAACTTGTTTTTTTTACCTTTTTGAAGCTAGTTTCCATGCCATGTCATCTTTAACTTAACCAATAGTTTTGTCTGTGTGTTAAGTTAAAAGGGAACAGCTTTCTTTGTGGTATTCGTAGCTAGCTAGTGAATAACCGATGATAGTTATGCGGGTCATCATTGGGTTGACATGTTACCAGGAACAGCTGGTTAGCATGGCAGCTAGCTGTTGAGGATACTTTTGTTATTATTTATCAGTCTTTTAAAATCGAAAGGCAATGCATACACATGCTTGTGTTGGTGAGGATTACTCCGCAGATTGTGTATGTGAGAACACAAACATGAACAAACACGTATGTGTTTGGCTTTTCGTCCCTCTACAGCAAGGGTGCTCATTGCGTCGATCGCGATCTACCGGTCGATCGCAAAGGCAGTGGGGGTAGATCGCATGGCGATAAAAAAATAACTAAAGATGTCAGCCTATCATCCATCCTCACTATACCAATATACTATTTGTTACAGCATAGCTCTTCCACCGTCCGTCATGGCATTCATAATTTTTGCAAGTAGAGCGTGACGTCATGTGCAAAGGGTCTATACCTGCATTCAAATGTGTACTTAAAGTGAAAAGAGAGGCATTATCAGCACAATGTGCTTAAATTTACTTAACGTCTGTTTAAGATGGAGCTTTCAACTGTAATGTTAGTTTGACTAAATAATAATGCATCATATTTTAATTGTGATATTTTGTGAGTAAAAACTGAATCTTTAACGTAACCAGTAACATTTCTCTGTCAGGTAAATGTATTATGTTTTCATCTGAGGTACAAGTAAAAAGTAAGTCAGTAGTATGGGTTGCATATTAATTTCTCTGGGGTCCTTCTGTAAATTATTTCGGGTTACAAGCTCAAAGAAGCAATACTAGAGCCCAAGCAATCAGTTAAGTTTCCAACAGGCACATTTGGAACGGGCACTGCACTAGTGTAACAAATTCCACCTACCGGCACCGCTAAAGCTCACTCATTAAAACTTTATATTTCATCTGTTTAATCCATACAAGAACCAAAAATAAGTAGTTGTGGTTTTACGGGACATTGTGTAGGCCTACTGGACCATTTCCAGGAGCCTCTGGGAACTGGTTGCCTGGCAACTGCTCCTAGCTAAAAAATAGTCAGCACACAAATTGGAAACTTAGGTTTTGATACAGAATAAACCAACAAGATAGATTAATTACAGATGCTAGTCTCTATTTTGACACTTTCTGCACTGTTGCACCATCAAGTGAACCATTCACCTCATGGTAATTCAGTCAGGATATTACAGTGACAGCGGGGGTGAAATAACGGAAATGAAGGCCCCTCCTTATTTGAAGAGAAGGTGGACAGAATGGTCAACAACACCTCTAGTTTCCTGGCAACAAGGTGGCAGGGTTTCCCACATGCCCATCATCATTTTCACGACAGTTCATGTAACAGGAAATGTTTCCCGCTCTAATTAGAGGTAATTAAAACTGAGACTTTATCATAAAGTGAAATGGTTCAAGGAATGAATCGACAGCTCTGTGGCATTTCCAGTGTTGTCTACTTGACTGAAGCGCTTCTGTGGGCTTCAAGAACTGAAAACATGTTTTACACTGCTTGCTGATGAAGATGCTTCACCCTGGTAATAATTATCAATAAAAAGATCCATTATGTGCCATCAAGTTCCGTTACTGTCTCTGCACCAGCTTGAGTCAACTATGTCACTATTTTCTCTGATGCAACATGCTGGACCAACTGATTGAACTGAATTGGAGAGTTTTAAGGGACTTTTTTGGGCAACCTGATAAAAATAGAATTACAATAGTTAAGCCTCGAAGTAACAAATGAATGGACTAGTTTTTTTCTGCATCGTTTTGAGACAAGTTGTGCCAAATTATTGCAATGTTAAAAAAAGTGAAAAAAGGCAGTTCTTGAAATTCGTTTTATGTGGGTGTTAAAGGATATATCCTGATCCCAGATAAGTCTGAGATTCCTGACAGTGGTGCTGGAGGCCAGGGCAACAAGCTAATAGATAGAGAGCTTCAGAGGTGTTTAGGGCCAATACAATAACTTTGGTTTTGTCTGAATTTAACATCAGGAATAGTAGGTCATGCAGGATTGTTTTTCATTAAACACAGAGGAAAATAATCCATACATAAAAATGTAATATGGTCTCCCAAGTCTTGGCAATCAGGGGAAACAAATGTAAACACTGTTACAAATACAAATATAAAACATTTTTCATTCTTTCCGAAGAAACGTCCATACGCTTTTATGAAATAAATTAGTTGTCATCTCCAAAGCACTTCCTGTCTGGTATAAGATATCAGGAGGCCAAATCACACTTATTTCCATCTCCAGGGATGCATCTGACCTGCCTGTGTCTGCTTGAAATGCACACATACAAAATACAAGGCCCTCCTGCTTGTGTCAGGTCAGGGATATCTATTGGCTGATCAAGATGCCTGTCTCCTGACAAGACTTCATGTGACAGTCGACACAGCCATCAATCAAGACAGTCAGCAGTCAAGATGGTAGTGGCTAACAGTTCATTCATACAAAAAAGGACTAAATAACTGTTCAGTTATGGATTTATTGCTTTGGAATTATCTCTGAATAATCCCAGTCCAGATTACTTTCTTCTGGATAGGCTATGATTGCACTGACAGCCCTCCTTGGAAAGGCCCTGGTGTTAGCAATTATGCTCAAAACACAGAGAGAGGCGAGATTAAGCAAAGCATTGTGGAGATATTGGAGATTTTGTGACTTGATTCTTTTATTCATATACAAAGACACTAATTCCACGATGGATTAAAAAGCTTCTGGGGGCCCTATGAATCGCATGGAGGATCTCCTTGGAACTGTGCATTTCTCTGCGTCTAAAGAAAAAAAAGTATCTGCACGGTATTGATCTGGAGATATTAAATATGACATTAGGTGAGGTCGTATACGACGCCATCGACCTGAGAGGGCAAAAGTGTAGCTTCAGGGTCAGTTTCAGGCATCAAATTTGTCAGTTTATGGCCAGAACCAACTTTGCTCCCATATGGCCAAATTGCTGTATTGTCAGGAAGAATATTTGTGTATTTATTAGCCCTACAGTTATAAGTATACAACCCTTTTAGAGAAATCCTAATACCTTACCTCAGAGTACATATGAAATAACAGACCTAAACATGTTGGCAGCAGAGAAAATAAATCATTTTCTGTATCCTTTTCCATAAATGATGACACCAATTCTCGGAAGCTATTAGCACACTGCACAGCCAGAGTAAACACTGCAAGACAAGATAATACAACTAACATTGCTGACAGTCAAACTGCATCAACCCAACTGTGTCTGTTTGGGAATGTGGACCCAATCCAAGGTTGAATGGTGGGAAGGGTCACACGAGAAAGATATCCGATTTCAACACTTCTTCTTCAAAAGAAACTGCAGGTGCCAACTCCAGCAAATGTTTTGCTGGAGAAGAAAATCGCGCGTGTGTCTGTATTTGGGAATCTCTCACAGACTTATTTCAGTAAAGGTCCTGCCTCTGTCTAAGATTCTCCTCGTGCTCTCTCTCTGATTGACAGCACTGAAACATGGCAGATAACTAGCATCTGGCATAGTCATGACATTGATAGAGAAGCTCAGGTCTGACTACTTTTACAAATGCTCCACTATTGCCGGCTCCGTTAATGGGCTCAAATAATTACAGTAAATAACTGCTGTGGCGGGGGCTCCTGTTGCTCCTGCTGCTGCTGCTGCAGTACTTAGGCAAGTACTGTCCTCCCACTGTGAGTGGTATTGTACTCTGATGTACTGTACTCTTTCAGCTCTCCTTCACAGTTATATAAAAACCAGTGCAGCACTCTCTCCAGCAACGCACCACTTCAATAGCATAATGAAAAATGAGCTGGGAGGGAGAAAACGTGGAGGGAGGGAGAAGATGGAGAGATGATTTATCATGTTGAGGCCTGCATACCTGTAAAGTGGAAACCAAAATTGATGGGAAACCAGTCAAGGCTGGACCAATGCTTTAGCTAAAGTACTTGTTACTCAACCCTTAAATCTATCTGCCATGCTGTGTTCATCATCATGATCACATCTTCAATTGTTTGCATTCTGAATGTTGCCGTGTTTGTTATCTAGATTAAATTGTTCTTATGTTAACAATATGTTTCTGTTCAACTGCCCCACATTTGGCTATGAAAAAGATGATAACAATAGCAATAAACAAATGTTGACTAAACATAAACTAAAAATTGTGTAGAAAGAAAAAAACAGTGTAATAATTTTATAAACATTTCTCCATTTTTGAAACACAGTGCAACAGTGTTTCTATTGGCTGACTAAGCACACGTTGAGTTTGTGTCACTTGGTTCAGTTCAAGGCAGGGCTTGCATGTTCATCAGAGTGTGTTAACAATTTAAAATGAATGAATAAGTATTAGAGGAAATATAAGAGGAACTTGTTTATTACAGGACACAATACAGTGAGGAAGCTATTGGGGCATTGGATCACATAAATTATGAAAGCAAATCCTTCTACTAAATTCCATTTAGACTTTACAGAGCCAATATGTCGCAATGATATTGTATCATTATGATATTGTATCGTGAGGCCTCTGGTGATTCCCACCCCTACTGAACATCGTTAACTATAAAGAAGTAAATTCATCTGTTCTGAAGCTGAAAATTGAGTGCCCTTGCAGGTCAGAGGCACACGGTAACTAAACACTTGTCTGATATGAGCAGCTGAGAAACACACACCTCGTCAGTTCACAGTTAGTTGGTGAACTTCCTGCCAGCTCATTAAACACACACACACCTGAACGAACTACAAAACAAATCACTGATATCGCCTCAAATACATTGATTGCAGCCATAAAAGCATAACTTTTCTCACACATATTTTACCCACGACCCGACAAAATACATATGTGGCATATTGGCCACACGTCATACAATTATGGAGGCCAAATATAGTTAAACACTTGCTGCAGGCATCAGCATAATCTGGATTGTGTGTGTGTGTGTGTGTTCAGCCACATGTGTAAATGTTTGACTTTGATCCTGTTCTTGGTGAGCAAACATATTCAGTCCTTTCTTATCTCTTTGCCCTCTGTGACTTTACCTCAGTGCGTAGGTTTTTTTTACTCATACAATCACACATTTATAAATTTAAGGCTTGTTTGTTTGTTTGTCTTTGGTTGACAATTGAAATAACTACACATAATGTCTGTTTGTTGTAGTTTTCCGCTGGCAAACAGGAACAAAAGGAATGAGGAATAAAAGTGCACTCTTAAGCAGAGCGAGGAGAACAGTTATAATAAAAGCCAAATGCCAACTGGTTTCAACCTCAAATTCTAAGTTTTGTTGAGATTCATCTGTGCCAAGCCAAAAAAAGGACTGCAATTTGTTGGTGTATGGTAATATTGTTATATTTTATGTGGCATACTTTTAAAATAAGAAGCACCCAGCCTCCTCTGCTATGTTGGACTTTATTCTTATGCTATTATCCATGGAAAGGTCTTTTTGTCAACCCCCTTTAAACCTGTCTCACAGCATTCATCCATTTACATCTATTCACTTTATACTCTCAGCCAACAGGTAACATGCACCCATGAAATAATCAGTGATCAGACATGCTCTCTAACCTGGCATTCATGAATGATGAATGAAACACTGTGGTGTGCTCCCCAGAGTGGCATTAGCACACCATTAGCAAGTTTGACTCCTTTAAATTGCCTTGATTGCCTCTGGAGCACCTCACTGGTGTTAGACCACCTCAGCGCTCCTCTTTCACCCTGGCTGCTCCTCTTTCACCCCGGCTGCTCCTCCGAGACCGCGATTAGAAATTACTAGCGGATGTGAGACAGGCAGCAGACACTCACTGGGATTAGCCTCTGCATGAGGATGAGCTTTACCTCGGAAATAACCGCTGCATTTGTATTCTGCTCAAATATCAGACCATGATGCACTGTGAGTGTTGCAAGGAGTGCAGTTTTTTTTTTGTTTCTACCACCATTAACAACAAGTGTCACCAAATAAACCAGAACTGAACTTACAGTAGCAAGTACAGTATACGCCTGGGGAAATAGATCTATGTTTTAATAACCCACAAATCCCATGAAAAGACCAAAACCAACAATGTCTTAGTCCATCTTTCAATATTTTCTGTCTGTGGCACTGAGCCCAAGGCCCATTGATTCCTACTAAAGAATAATTGAAATGGCAGACAAACACATATCGTTTACAGGCTGAAAAAAAAAACTAACACAACCATACGCTGTCATTTTTAGCAAACATTACTCAAACAGGACTGTTTGGGGAACATTTTCAATTGCAGATTTGGATACATAAGCAGTTGGGTGTATGGGATTGACCCAAAATAAACTTGAGTACAAATATTCATGGTGCCCACTGCAACAGTGTGTCTCATTGATGTGTGTATTTTTATTTTTTAGGCAACAATAAGGCACAAAGGGATAAGATATATTAGGCTTTTGCCACACAGGCAATAAGGATTAATTAATTGTCTATTTTGGTCTTCTCACATGATTTGTTAACAATGAGAAAAACACAGAATATCACTAGTTCTACCCTTGGGATTAAAACGTTAATGAGTTGACAAACTATTGGACCATGTGTTCTGACTAGTTGGATCCAACTTTAACTTTTTTAAATGTCCCTATTAAATCCAGAACTGGATACCTTTGGATGATATTTTCAGCAAGGTTTCTTTTGCATGATGTTGCAGTAAGCGATATTTTAGATGGAAAAAGTTATGTTTGATGTTGCTGTTCGACACCAGGAAGAAGCTGAGCCATTCGTCTAAAAAAATGATCACTGAACTTTAAACATGTTGTCTTCCTATCTGCATGTTTTGTTACAGCTGCTGTATTATTGTTAATGTATGCATTATCAGAAACGCTAATGAATAATTACACTTGCAATGACCTTGTCTACATGCTGTAATCTCTTTTTAACTTCTTGCACGTTCTTTGAAATGGCTGAAACTCCAACTGCAGCGTGAAACCTGTGAGGACACTCAGTCCCCTGGTTATATCGAGGCAGGAAAATGGGGAAGTGGAGATAAAAATAATTTTTGCTGATGATAACTGAGTTCTCCTTTACAGTTACCATGGTAACCTGGGAAAAGGAAGGAAGTGGAATTGTTGCAAAGCTCAGCAGGACCGGCTGAACCACTGACAGACACCAGAATACATGATTAAAGATTGTAGAAGCTCCTTTATGTGTGTGTTTGTGTTGTGTCAAAACACTGCACAACTGTAAAAGATACAAGTGGAAAGTTTCCTATTGCTGTCTTACTTATTAGTATAGTAGCTTGCAATGGTGGCATTGATGAGCTCTTATCATCATGCTGTGGACTCTAGCAGGGTCTTATCTGACCCCATTAGATTATCTATTAACTTGCATAATCAGCCTTTGCAAGCTCCAACTGACCTGAACTGCACTGCACTGAACCCAAATCAACTGAAGAGACACATCACACTGTGCCCTGATTATAGACATAGACATAGACACAGATATGGTCAGCAGGCTGGCATAGTGATTCAGTCCTTCCTTCACAGATAAAATGCA
>NC_045736.1:7067432-7068811 GCF_008692095.1 Etheostoma spectabile | reverse complement strand
GTTGAAGCGTCATTGAGCAAGTCAATTACAAGTTTTTTTCAATTGCTAAATGACACTGGGCAAAACTGAAGCCACATGTGCAACTACAGTCTGCACTACCAACAGTCACCTGAGCTAAACATATCAAGCAACACAACTCTTAACACACGTCTCAAAACAGGCTGAGTGCAGCCAAACACTATGAACAACCCTCACTGAGATGACACACACCGTCACTCAGAACACACCGAGAGTAAAAACACTAGCATAAAACACCAATACAGAAATCAAAAACTTTCAAATCTTTACAGTTAGGACAATTTGGGTGACTTCACACCGCTCAATAGATTCTTTGTAAAGAAAAGTTATAGATTTTACAACATATCAATTTTTATGTAAGGGTTACAAGAAGGAATGAAAATCGGCAAAAAAAAACTAAAGGTACATGACAGTAACAGATAATAATGTGACCAATCCTGCCTCTCTCCAGCATCATGCAGCAGTTTTATCACATTGGATTTCTGCATGTCAATGTACTGTATAATTGTTTACTGTAATTCTTATTTGGTGATTGTATCAAAAATATGCTTTCTGAGCTTTCTCTATGTAAAGACAGTGTTCACTAACAAGTCTAGAACAAGACACCTGCTTTGTCTTTCAGATAAAATTGCAATCAGCAGTGTTTGATGGGCACCAGACTGAAATCTATTCAATTTTAAATGCGTGGTTAACAATTGTGACAGCAGTGTGTTAGCATTTGAACAAAGTGCTGTAAATCCACAGTGTTCTGCAGGTAGTGGTTAAAGCCATGGGCTATGTGCGGAGTTTAGAAAACAGTGTTCTAGCAATAAAAAATGAACTAGAATTTGGTCAACGTGAACTGCTACTGTGCAGACTGTGGTTAGAGTTGTTCCCACTGTGGTTTAGCAATCGGAAAAAAACTGTAATCTCTTTGAGCTCAAGTGTGGTGTATCAGAAAGATACTTTAGTCACACTGTAGACCGAGTAAAAAGATGCATTTCTCTTTTCAGGGATCAATAATGTAGCATGAAAGTATCCACCCACTGTATCACTGGATCACATTTTCTGCCGACTATAGATATCATAGTTACGTTTTACATAGAAAACAAATGATACGCTATATGATATGGTCCAGTGATAGAGGCTGTTACTAATCAACCAGTAGTATACAATGTAAATTAAATTGGCTCCATATTGGAGATATTCTTCTAAATGAGTACTTTTACTTTTGATACTTTAAGTACATTTTGCTGATATTACTTCTGGGCTGCCCGCTGAACGTCAAAGATTTGAATCATGTGTCAGAGAACCCTGAGTTGACTGAAAGTTCTTCAAGTTAAGCAGTCGTTTTGTGTGCGTGTGTGTGTGTGTGTGTGTGT